>NC_056741.1:1922287296-1922327296 GCF_019279795.1 Protopterus annectens | reverse complement strand
ACATTCTTGTCCCAAACTGATGTTTTTCTGGTGTTGCAGTTTTCCTTCTTTAAAGGTTGCTTTTGCACATTTATCAAGACGAAATGACATTCTTATATCATCTGAAAAGTTTTGACAACTTGCAGTTGTGCTTTCAGTTTCTCATCTGATGAGCTATACAGTTTCAAATCGTCAATAAAGAGAAGATGAAAAGTCTAAAGAGAAGATGAGAAGCCCCCCCACCCCACAGCCATTCTAGTGTCCCATTACTTGGCTATTTCTCTCCATTTACCATAAACACTATAATATGCATACTGATTTAGGCTTTGCTTCTACAGTGATTATTTGGATTTAATTTAAAACTTTTATTTTAAATTTTACAGCACAGACACTGATAGAAATCTAATAGACAAAGCAAAATAGTCTCACAATAAAAACAGACAGCATTAAAACTTCTCTGTCCTTGAAACTCACATTCATTGAAACAGCACTGAAACCCACATTCAAAGAAAATACATCTGGCCAGTGGTGGTTAAAGTTTACCTTTGGGCTGTTTTCAAATCATAGGCCCCTTGCACACATATTTAGGACCATGCAAACATACATGTGTTCTTTGATTCACCTTCCTGATTGTATTAAATTATATTAATTGTATCATACAGTACACTTATTAGAGCATGTTTCAAATTTATTGTTTTAACGTATGAACCAATAATGACAAAACTGCCCAATTCAGAACATTTCCATCATAAACATCTACTCAAACTTCTGTCATTACAATACACCAATATCAGTAAATAAGCACAATCTCTGCAGAAGTAAAAGACATCTAAATAATTCCACATTAAAGAGATCTGTAACTAATGAAGAGGTTGCTGCTAGCAAACAACTTTATATTTCACTGTTTCATCTACAAATAAAGTGTCTGTTGCCCTTGAAGTATAAATTGCCTATGTTACATTAAAAAAATGATAACTGCGGTGGTGGTGCTGCGGTAGCGTTGTCGCCTCATAGCAAGACGTTGTCCCGTTCGATTCTCAGCTAGAGCGTCTTCTGTGTGGAGGCATACGTGAATGAGGCGTGCCTTCATTGAAGGGTGTACATCAGGGCTGGTAACCCGGTATGTAAAAATCCACTACCAATCATTAGTGGACCGGAGTTCTGCTGTGGTGACCCCTAACCGGGAAAAGCCGAAAGACACAAACAAACATTAAAAAAATGATAAGCTGGTAATATTGCAATAGGGAATGGATGGAAAACTGATAACAGGTTCATAGACAGTTCATAGTCTCCAGAGGAGAACATACTCAGGACTGCAGCATCCACCCCCTTTAAACAACATAGTACAGTATCAGCAATCCATCTACATACCATGGGAGTGCATCAAAAGCAAGTATACTACCTATTGTGCTACTATCAATGCTTTTAAATACTTTAGCACAATGATGATATCATTTGCTAGACAAAAGTTACACATTACAAACAGACTTGGCATAAGCAGTATTAAACTTCTCTTCCCTTGGGGCTCTCAGCTCCTTGTAAAATGCACTTCACACACAACTATATTTCTCTACTTTGCAGCACAAGAAATTTGGAAAAGCCAAAGTTTAGAGGGGAGGAGGGAACAAAGGCCCAAAACCAGCGACACATTTTAAATAATGCTTGTATAATCTTAGAAAGTTGCTAGAATAAAATGTTTTGTGTTACCATGTGTTTCCTTAAAGATATGAAGAATGAAACAAATGGCTGCCATTGTTTAGGGAACTCAGTCCTCACTGATTTGCCAGAAAATCACAAATTTTAAGAGGAACAGACCAAAAGTTTGAACCAAAAATTTCAGACATTCTGTGAAAATCTGGACAGTTGAGAGCTATGGACTCAACTCCTTGAATCACAAGTGGTGATATGGGTAGAGAATTCAGGCTCTTGCTCCTTGTACCTAAGGTACATGGTTTGAGCATGAGTAATACTAACCACCAGGGATCCCTGACTGGGGCATTTCTCACACACACACATACACATCAACCTACAATTCACACACACACACACACACACACACACACACACACACACACACACACACACACACACACACACACACACACACACACACACACACACACACACACACACACACACACACACACACACACACACACACACACACACACACACACACACACCATCCTACAATTCACATACAAACACCAACCTGCAATTCACACACACTCATACACCCTTAACAAGTAAAGCAGCAACAACTTTGCTAATCAAATTGAACACTTACTTGTTGTTACAAATAGGCAGCAATGAACAGGGTTTCTGTGAACATTAAATTTCACGCACGTGGGTGGAAAGGAAGGGCATCTGTGTGACAATTCATGATGGTGTGTGTGGCCAGACATTTCTTAAAGAAGAATGCCCTTAAAAACAGAAACACAGTATTTTTGCTGATTAAAGTAAATCTGACAGTGCCACCAGGGGTGGACTGCCCCTCTCACCCCCCCCCAGCTAAGCCACTTGGAAGGCAACATAATGTTGAGCCAAAATTGGAGACTCTTGAGAGATAAAAACACTTTTACGTTGTATACTGCTAAGAGATAAACTGTATTACACAATGACTGGCCATTAACTTTCCAAAATGAGCATGCTGATTGGTCAGCCAAACCAGCGTGCCCATTGTAAATCTACCATATACCAATGGAAAAAAGTCTGGTCACCCCAACTTTCTTCCATTAATATATGTTATTAAATTTTTACTTTTCAGAGAATTGCTGGTGATGGCTTATTGTGCCTGTTACTCTAAGTGTGTTTGTTCTGTTTTAAGCACTTGGGATCCAAACCAGTTATTTTAAACGAGGAAGGTTTGTGGTCTACACTCTTGTGGCATTACTATCTAGACAGATTTTTTTTTAATTACTACAGCATCTAGTTTGCTCAAAGCTGAGTGTTGTTCATCAATTTCCTTGTCTTACTGATTTGTTCAATATTTAAGTTTTCCTCACTCCTCCCTAGTATATTAGAAACCATGGATATGCACTTCCTGACTCTCTCTATGGCCAGTCTGATTAAGATGGGTATTCTGAGACACTGCAGCAATTGCCTCATGTACACTGACAGCCCACTTATTCTTAACAAATCCAATACAGTATGCAAGAGGTGCAAATACACTTTAATGCTGGAGGCAAAACTTTCTCATACAACCAAATCTAAGTGACACTTGCACCACACCTACTGCACAGGGTAAAGACATTACACACAAAACTACTTATGCTGAAGCACTTAGAGGTAACCTTCCTAAAACACTAAGACCTCCTGTACAGTACAGTCAAAGAAAGGGTCCTCAGCCATCACATAAACACTCTGTTAAAACACCACCTGTAGCTACACATATTAACACTGTATCCAGTGCCTCCACTGCTAAGTCCTTAAGGCAAACCATCACACAGCCAACTTGTTTGGTCACTGGTGGCTCTATAGTGAGGCACACCAATGTCCTCCTCACCAGACTAAAGAGGCAGGCATGGTTAGCTGCCTTTCCGGGGCTGGAATCCATTAAGTCACACAGGCCATTGAACCACAGGTACCAATATGATTCTGTCACAGTCCATGTGGGTGTTAATGACCTGAAACATACCCCCCTTGACTATATGAAGAAAAACATGATTGAGTTCACTGATTATGTGTCTCAGGCAGGTATGAGCTAAGCACTGAGCAGCATACTACCTTATCCAATGATGATGCCATATTACCAACAGAAAATTACTGATTTTTAACAATTGGCTTAGCTTCTGGTGTTAGTCCATGGGGGTACAACACGTGAAGGCCCAGGAGAACAAGGTTGACAGGCCGTGTTGCTTTGCCAGGGATGGTCTGTGCTTCAATCTGAATATTGGCAAAGACCTTTTCCACCCCCATAGTGCCTTTTTTTAGGCAATGCCAAACTGATAAACCTACCGGCCTAACTGAACCTATGTTGGAAAATCTGAAGGTGGTACTGCTCAATGCTAGAAGTCTTAATAAGAAAATACACTCCCTGCAAGCCTTCCTCTCCCTGTATAGTGCAGACATCTGTGTAGTAACGGCGACATGGTTTTAAATCACTTTGAGTACCCCAGCAGCGCAAGGGTATAATGCCTTTCACACCTTTGAACCAGCTACTGCACAGGAGGGAACTAAAGATGGAGGGGTCTCAGTCTATATTAAAACCAACCTCACATCCAGACTAGTTAAACTGTATGACCTACTGGAGCTCATACATGTGCAATTCACCATAAACAAGGAGTCATACAATATCCTTGCAACCTATAGGCTGCCTTCATGTCCCAGGAAACCAATACTACCTATCTCAGTGTACTAGAGTTCCTCATCATTCAACCCAATACAACATTCTTGGGACATCTCAACTACCCTTCTACATACTGGAAATCCTACACCACTTCTAATGTACAAGCCCAGCAATTGCTAAACTTTGTTAATACCAACATCCTGGAACATTTGGTCCATTCTCCTAACAGTAGTACAAGCATCCTTGACCCTATACTCAAGAACATGGTGGGTCAGTGTTCCTCACCCAATCTAATATCTTCATTCATCAGATCTGACCATAACGTTGTATTACTTGAAATAAAAATTAAAACTGGGCTTCCAGTGAAACCAAAAACCTTTAGGAACTATTCCAAGGCTAACCTCTCTCTCTGCTAAGAAACACCTTGGCTAAATTCCAAGCACACCCCAAACCCAGTAAACACCATAGCATACATTGAGCTATTTACAAAATCTCTGTACAGACAAATTGATAGCTGTATAGAGTGGGCTATGTCCACTCATAATAAGAATACGACAAACTCAAAAGACAAGCCACCATGGTGGAATCACAGTATCAATCAGTTATACAACAAAAAAAAAATCTTGGCCAAGCGTAGAAGGAACAAAGCCATACATAGTAAAAACCCCCAGACCAATCTAAACAAGCAGCTAAGAGGGTTAATTAATACTTCAAAGGCTAAATTCGAAGAAAAAATAGCTTCTCTGGCTAAGGACGACCACAAAGCTTTCTGCAGCCAAGTCCGTTATCTCAGAGGAAATACACAACAATGTGCAGAACTTATTGTAAATGGCATCACCCACACTGAACCAGAGGCCACTGCCAACCTTTTGGCTGACAGGTTCAGCTCAAATTTCTCCCCCCACTCCCCTCCAGTATTCCAAAGAAAATACCACATAACACAATCCCACCAACCATTGCTAGGAAACAGGTTATCAATGCACTTTCCAAAGCCAAAAGCATTGCATCGATGGGCCTCGATAACATCCCAGGATGTTTAATAAATAGCATGAAACATAACCTCTCTAGTCCACTTGAATCATTTTTCAATTGGAGCCTTCAGTCAGGTTTTGTGCCTAAGAATGGAAGATGGCTACAGTCACACCCCTGGACAAAGCAGGTCCAACCGCTGATCTGGGTAACTACAAACCCACAAGAATTACTGGCCTCATATGTAAGGCCATGGAAAGAATCATCATGCACTTGATAAATAGGTAAGCTGCAAATGCTGGACCCCTCACAGTTTGGCTTTGTTAAAGGAAGGCCAGGTCTATTAAATCTGGTGGACTTTTTTTGAGAGGGTCACCAAGGCACTGGATGAAGGTAAGACTGTTCACACAGCTTATCTTGACCTGGCCAAGTCTTCAATACCCACTCAGGCATTATAGACAAGCTTCGTAATTTAGGTATAAACCCTTCTATCACCCACTGGATATCCAAATGGCTCACTGAGGTCAAAATAGGTGAGGTCATCTCCACCAAGAGGCCAATCACTAGAGAAGATCCCCAGGGCTCGGTACCGGGCCTGCTCCTTTTTGGCATCTATTCTTCTGAAATGGAAAAAAATGATGAAGGTTTGTTCAAGGATGCTTCAGACTTGGGATGGGGAGCACCTCTGGCATCCTGGAAGGTTCAAGACCTGTGGTACCCCACCCAAAAGAGGGAACACATAAACATAAAAGAGATGAGAGCCCTTATTTTTGCTCTGCAAATCTTCAAACCTCTTCTTCTTCCAGGCACCCTGAAGTGGTTCACAGACAGCACCACAGTCCTTTGGTATGTCAACAAGCAGGGAGGGGCCATGTCTTATCTCCTGTGCAGACTGGCTCTCTTAGCTTGGTAGTTAGCCTCTCAGAGTCAGCTCTCCCTCCAAGCTGTTTACATTCCTTCCACTCAAAATGGTGTGGCACACACATTGAGCAGGTCCATGACTCAATTCCATGAATGGATGCTACACAGGGATGTGGTTCTGGACATTGGCCATCAGTGGGGTACACCTCAGGATCTCTTCACCTCCCCTATAAACAGACAACTTCCAAAGTATTGTGCCAGAGTTCCCAATCCTCTGTCATGGAAGGCGGACTCCCTGACCTTTTCTTGGAAGGGGATGTTTCTCTATGCATCCCCCCTTCCCACTTCTCCAAAACGTCCTGTTGAAGATTCAACAGGAGTAACCAAAAACCTTGTTGGTGACTCCCTTTTGGCCAAGACAGCATTATTTCCCCCTTCTTCTGCATTTAGCCAAAGGCAATCATCACAAGTTACTCCACAGACTGGACCTACTCACAGAGGACAAGGGATCTATAATACATCCACAGATGTCAACCCTGCAACTGACTCAGTGGGGGATAGGGTTTTGATCCCATTCAGACACCTTTTTTCTGAGAACGTGCTGCAAGTTCTGCAGGAGGCCAAAAAACTCAATACTAGGAAATCCTATATTTCCAAATAGGAAAGGTTTTCCATCTGGTGTCTTTCTAAGGACTTGCAACCACTGCTGGTGGATGTTCCAGTGGTTCTGTCTTACCTGTGCGAATTATTGAAGAGTGGACAGTCACACTCTGCAGTAAAAGCTCATCTTTCCACAATCTCTGCATGTTTGCCTATGACTCCTCCCTTGGCTTCAAGGTTGGAAGTTAAACTTTTCCTGAAAGGCATTCTTTATATTAGACCACCAAAAGAAACCAGTTCCTCCTCCTTGGGATCTAAATTGTTCTAGAAAAACTTACCCTGGCTCCCTTTGAACCAGCCAGTTATTCTCTTCAGCATTGCACTTGTTAAACAGTTCTTCTTGTGGCAATCACCTTGGCCAGAAGAGTCTCAGAACTTCAACCACTGATGTCTTCTTCCCCCTTTATTGTTTTACACAAGGATAAGGTCTTCTCATCCACTAACCTGTCTTTTATGCCCACGGTGGTTGACACTATATCAGTCCATTAATCTGCCCACTTTTTTCCTATCTCCACAGTCCTCTAATGAGAAGATTTTACACACCTTGGATGTGCATAAACAACTCAGATTTTATTTGGACAAAACCAAATCTAATAGGAAATCTGATCATCTTTTTATTTCCTATCATCCTAGGGCCCTGGGCAGGCCTGTTTCCAAGCAGACTGTTTCCACTTGAATTTTCAAAACCATTTCCTTTTGCTATGTGCCCCATGGAAAACTCTTGCTTCCCCAGTAAAGGCACGTTCCACTAGAGCTGTGTCTTCTTCTGGAGCTTTATTGAAAGGTCTAGACACCTGCACTATTTTAGAAACAGCTACCTGGTCTTCTGTATGCACTTTCACAAGACACTATAAGTTGGATGGCATTTCCAGGTCTAGAGCTGGTTTTGCAAGGGCTATTCCGCATGGGTTTGGAGGGAGTGCTACTGCCCCTCCGCCCAATTCTTCTTCTGCATGAGCTTTGGCATTCTCCCTCATGTCATAAACACTGCAACATATAGAAGAGAAGGACATCTATGGTTATGGTAAGATTTTACACAACTATTCTTTCTAAATGTTTGCTAAAAACCCTTAAAATGTACTTTCAGATTTTGTCAATGTATTTAACCATGACAAAAAATCTATAACAGAAAAATAAGTAATTTTTATGTTGAGCAACATGATGTTTACTGTTTTAAATGTATATGCCCTACATACTACTACATGCCTCTGAATATGGTGACTACTGCTGCAGTAAACAAGTTCGATGATTACTGGACCACCTCAGCAGAACAGATACATTGCCTTAATTACACCCAGCATGACGTGGGCTTGACAATAGCACTGAAGCTGATAGAAGCAACTAGAGTGGAATGGAAACACTGGCTGTATCCAGCCACAGAAGTGTAGTCCAGGCTTGAAAGTATAACCCCTGTGCAAGGGACTTGGGGATTGCTCCATTGAAGAGTGCACTACACTCTAACAGTATATCACAGGTAAATGGAGAAATGCACTCAAACTTGCCTTAATATGGCAAGACATTTTACTTTTCTTTTCAGCCAATAGGAGGAGAATATTAGAAGCATTAAAAAAAATCTCCCAGCTCCATCTGATGGCAGCCTTAAGCCATATCTCCTGCCTCCCTCTTCTGGTGTCTTTCAATGACAAGAGGAGATATCAATGAGTCAATATGAGGTAAGGACCAGATGGACATGGGGCAAAACAAAAATATATATACAAATTGAAGGTGAGCACTTCAGTAACTGCAAAATTCTTAGAACTTGATGATGCTGCTGGCAAAGTCTAGGCAAATGTGTGAGTATGATAGTACAGTGGTTGCAAATCAAATATCTTCATCTACAACAAGAATTTACCTAGTTTTTCCCATAACACTAGCTAAAGTGGTTTAATGACAACAAATATCTTTGCTAAAGTAGAAAAGTTTTTACTTATCACCCCTACTAACACAACATCATTTAAAGGAACATTTCACATAATAATCCAGGACTCATCTTGCCAAGGCCGGCCATAAGCCAATTGGACCAGTTTAGCCCAATAAGGGCCCCTCTCTCTCAGGGAGGCCCCGCACTAGGCTGTGAAAGTGTCATTATGCCATACATGACTCAATGATTTGCCTAATAGACACTACAGCAGAACTTACAAGGCATTTTTCTACCAATAGTCTTGTTTCCACAGTAGTTACAGAGTTACAGCCTCATTAATGGAGCAGGCATTTCCCATCATGTATTGCACCAGTGGCTAGGCCAGTATTATTAGTAACCATAGCTTCATGCCTCCTGTACAACTCACAGTGCTAGCTAATTACACCTCCTTAGCAGTCAATTGCTGTTGGTGAGTGGTCAACAGGGTTTTCAACCCAAAACTGGTTGGACTAACCATCTGGTTTTGTGTACCACTCTAGTTAATGTATAAGATGATAAAACCAGGGTTATTTTGGACAGTGATAAAGAAGTACTGTTTATTTTGTTTCTCTTGCTGATATGGGGTTTATAAATGGTTGTTAAGGAATAAAGTTACAAGGAATAACTGTAGAATAGTCAGTCTCAGCATGAAAACAAACACTATTAAGTATAAAAAATTCAGATATTTTGATGAGAGGCAACTGCTGACATACCTCTCAACTGTCCAGATTTTCACAGAATGTCCAGATTTTTTTTGCCTCATATTTTTGGTCTGTTCCTCATACATTTTTGGTTTTATGCCAAGTGATTGGCAAATCCTTGAGTATGTAAACCAGAAAATAATGACAGGCACTTGAGTTACAGAATTCATGCCCATCAAAAAATTCTTCGTAATGGAAAACCTGTTACTCTATCAACTTTCCAAGTTTAAAAGAGCAATATTTAAAATTTTTCCCTATTTGTGGGCCTTTCCCCCCATTTTTCATGGATTTGTCCAGATTTCTTGCTCTAAGAGGTTGAGAGGTATGCCTTCTGATCACGAAGACTTGTGACAGAATGCTACCAATTCGGTATTATGGTAGAGAAATGCCTTTTGTAGTCATAGATAAGAGCAATATAATCCCAGACAAGCGAAATATGAGGTGTACTTGCTGAGTGGTGGGAGGCAGAGGTGGGTTAAAAAAGATTTTGCTGAAAGTGTTTAAACAGCAACACAGCAGAAAACAAGGGGAAAAAAACAATAAACTTTAATCAACATAAATATAATAATGATAATGTAAGAGCATGGATAAAATTAAGTCAGAAAAGTATGTAGCATAAGTGAACACACATATGGATGTGATACAAAAATGTCTTTCAATGAAATATTTTGTAAAATAGGTAAAAATAAAGTACCTGTACACTGTCATAACAGCATGTAGTATAATGCCTCTCTGGAGTAAATAATATACAATATCCAGTATGTACAAATGTTGGCCATGGAACAGGAAGGCGAATAAGTTGTGAGCCAAATGAGGAGAAGGCAGGAAACAAGAGACAGAAAGGACAGAAAAAATAAAATGAAAAATGTGGGGAGAATAAGTGTGTTGCTATCTTCTATCCAGGTTTAGGAGATGCAGGCAGTATTACAGGAATTTGGGAACATGTTTACTGTAAAGCCAGGGTGCACCCATATTGTGACAAGCCATGTTGACACAGGACATCAGTGGCCTGTCAAACTGGTCTGGTTAAGCAGACCCTGAGAGAGGAACTAACTACAAAAGATGTTGGATCACAGTGTTGGTGGGGGTGGCGTGTAAGCCAGGAGTCCAGTAGTTTACTTCTGTTTTAACGTATCTTAAGACTAAATATAAGCTAATAAATAAACATATTGTTTCATTTTAATACACAGTAACATAATACAATCTTGATATCTAATCTGAAATAGTGTTATGTTCAAGAAGCAAGCAAGTTGAGGGATGGGGCCGAGTGTTTGATGGGGGACCAAATGAAGGGTGCCACCAAATAGTCCAACCTGGGCCCTGCAGTTGCTAAGGTTGGCCCCGAAGCTGCTATTGGCACCACAGTTGCTAAGGTTGGCCCTGCATCTTGCACCACAAAGATTTCTAAACAACTAATACCTCTGCAGGCAGATTCTTAGATCCCCAAGTTCAGCAACATTGCCACAGCTATAACATATCTCTCTGTACATTAACACAATAACTTCCCTTAATGTTCTCTCCAGCCAACCTAATCCCTAAAGTCACTACTCTCCGGTGCACAAAAGAAGGCAGAAATCTCCCATAAAAATAAAAATTCCTAATTATTAAAAATGCTCTAACTATACCCCAACTAATATCCACCAGCTATAAAACCCCAAATTAAACTAAAACAATAAAAAATTAAACATGGAAAAGTAGCAAATATCCTGTAATTTTCTAACTTTCCTCCGATTGTTGCAGAAAACTTTTGACTCTGTACTTAAAAGACTTGATAAAATACAAGATAACAGAAGTGTGTGTGTCTGTGTGTGTGTGTGTGTGTGTGTGTGTGTGTGTGTGTGTGTGTGTGTGTGTGTGTGTGTGTGTGTGTGTGTGTGTGTGTGTATGTGTGTGTGTGTGTGTATGTGTGTGTGTGTGTGTGTGTGTGTATGTGTGTGTGTGTGTGTGTGTGTGTGTGTGTGTGTGTATGTGTGTGTGTGTGTGTGTGTGTGTGTGTGTGCCTGTGTGTGTGTGTGTATGTGTGTGTGTGTGTGTGTGTGTGTGTGTGTGTGTGTGTGTGTGTGTGTGTGTGTGTGTGTGTGTGTGTGTGTGTGTGTGTGTGTGTGTGTGTGTGTGTGTGTGTGTGTGTGTGTGTGTGTGTGTGTGTGTGTGTGTGTGTGTGTGTGTGTGTGTGTGTGTGTGTGTGTGTGTGTGTGTGTGTGTGTGTGTGTGTATGTGTGTGTGTATGTGTGTGTGTGTGTGTGTGTGTGTGTGTGTGTGTGTGTGTGTGTGTGTGTGTATGTATGTGTGTGTATGTATGTGTGTGTATGTATGTGTGTGTGTGTGTGTGTGTGTGTGTGTGTGTGTGTGTGTGTGTGTGTGTGTGTGTGTGCTCCCATATCATGTTAAAAGCACACTGATTTTTAACAATTCTATTGTTTTTGTAGCTACTACATTGCATAAGCAGCTCATTTTTGTTCTGATATATAAATGGCCCATTACAGTAATTTAGTATGTGTCAAACAGTAAGGAAGACATCATTGCTTCTCTGGCTAACCACATTTTTATAAGTGTGTGCCAATATTACACATTGTAATGAGTATAATCCAGCTTGCTGTATTTATGCCACCAAAATGCAGAAACACTGCATAACTAACACTGCTAAAAACTAATGTTGCATTGTGAAATTGTCATCTACACTGGAAAAATCACACCAACAGCCCATCAAACAACTTCTGGTTGCACTAGCTAGAGACGAAGGAACCCAGAATGCATATCTACTGAGGATCAGGGCAATTTAAAAGTTCATTGATTAGTCAATAACTCCCTAAAAAAACATACACTTGTATTCTTTTTTTTTTTTTGCTCATACCAGCTTAGCTAGGTAGGCCCCCCAGTGCTATATTAACACACATCTGCTCTTGTTTGACTAGAAGTTACTCCCCCTATTATTATTTTTTTTAACTTCTCCCTCGCAAGGAGGATTATCCTTTTGCTAACCACATTTACTGTAAGCGTGTTGTTTCAGTGCATGCTATGATACTGAATCCTCTAATACTGGAGCACAAAACAGTGAAAGCACAGTGATAACAAACATCAATATTTTACACATAGGTTGGTACCTCAGAGTTTACAGTATTATTTCTTTAAGTATGTGTTTTGGGGCTTAGGTGTGGAGCAGCACAGATTTTGCTATGTGTCTTTGGTTTGTGAGTTACAAGGGCAGTTTAGTTTAATAGTTTTCAATAACAAAACGGTGCAGATGGGAAGCAAAAATATTTCATCATTTAGTGTTTTCCCTTTTCCGCAGTTGTGCATCAATAGAGTACATTTACTAAAAGACTACAGCATGACTAAACCACATGCAAAAAGCAGTCTTCCTGTTATTCTATCAACTGTCTCAGTTTATACAAGAGCAATTTTTAGTACTGTTTATATGTTCCCCCAATATATTTGGCCTTGTCCAGATTTATTGTATTAACAGGTTGAGAGGTACATGCAAATAAATTGTTTTATAGAATTAGGCATAGCCAAACCTCTCAACTGTCCCTGATTTTGGCTCAAAATGTTGCTTTTTTACTGCGGTGGTGGTGCAGCGGTAGCGTTGTCGCCTCACAGTAAGACATTGTCCTATTCGATTCTCAGCTAAAGCGTCTTCTGTGTGGAGATATGCGTGAATGGGCGTACCTTCGTTGAAGGTTGTGCGTCAGGCCTGGCAAGCCGGTACGTAAAAATCTACTGCCAATCATTAGCGGACCAGAATTCCGCTGTGGCGACCCCTAACCGGGAAAAGCCGAAAGATACAACAACTTTAGCATGCATTTTTCTGAAGTTTATGAAGTTTGAAACTCAGTGTCATTATTTAGTGACTTAATTCCTAAATGATTTGCCAGAAAACCACAAATTTAATGAGGAACAAACCAAAAATAAGAAGCAAAAATCTATTCATTCTTTGAAAATCTGGACAGTTGGGAGGTATAGTTCAGCTGGGACTGTCTGAGTTTGCCGCCCTTCCCCCTCACAACATGGTCGAATGGAGCCTCCCCCCTGCAGCCATTTCAATTATCCATTACTTGGCTATTTCACTCCATTTACCATAAACACTAATGTGCATACTGCTTTACTTCTATGATGATTTAGACTTCATTTGAAAGTTTTATTTTGCATTTTACATTACAAACACTAAGACATCTGCTAAACAAAGCATTGCAGTCTCACACTGATAACAGACTTAGCACTAAAACTTCTCTGCCCTTGAAACTCACATTCATTGAAACAGCATGGAAACCCACATTCAAAGAAAATACATTTTGCCAGTGGCAGATAAAGATTAATTCTGGGCTGTTTTCAAATCATAGGCCCCATGCATATGAAACATACATGTGCTCTTTAATACACGTTCCTGATTGTACTAAATTATATTCCTTGTACAATACAGTACAGTTGTTAGAGGGCATTTTAAATTTATTAAACAATGAAACAAAACACATGCACCAATAATGACGAAACTGCCCAATTCTGAACATTTTTCCAGTAAACAATGAAACAAAATGCATGCAGCCATAATGACAAAACTGCCCACTTCAGAACATTTCCACTATAAAAGTCTACTCAAACTTCTACAGTCCACCATTATCAGTAAATATGCACAATTCTACAGTCTACCATTATCAGTAAATATGCACAATCTCTGTAGAAGTAAAAGTCATCTAAATAATTCCACATTAAAGAAATCTGTAACTAATGAAGAGGTTGCCGCTAGAAAACACCTTTATATTTCATGGTTTCATCGAAAAATAAAGTGTCTGTTGCCCCTGAGGAATAAATTGCCTACATTACACTAAAAAATGTTAAGCTAGTAATATTGCAATAGGAAATGGATGGTAAACTGATAACAGACTCATAGTTAGTATCTTTGCCAAGGAAGACATTCTCAGTACAGCAGCATCCACCCCTTGTGGGAGTAGAACTCACAGCCTTCTGCATCAAAAGCAAGTACACAACCAGTTGTGCTATTAACAATGCAAGCAGACTTAGCATAAGCAGCACTAAACTTCTCTTCCCCTGCAGCTCTCAGCTCCTTGTAAAATCTACTCAATACTCAACTGCATCTCAACTTCGCAGCACAAGAAATCTGGAAAAAGCCAAAATTTAGTGGGGGGGGGGGGCAAAAGCCCAAAAACCAGGCACACATTAAATATTGCTTGTATAATCTTGGAAAGTTGCTAGAATAAAATACTGTGTTACCACCATACATTTTACTGCCAAGGTCCCTGTGCAAAACAGTCAGAACAATATACCACTACGCTAAATCACCTGCTTTGTGAAAGAAAAATGCTGTATTACCACCATACATTTTACTGCCAAGGTCCCTGTACAAAACAGTCAGAGCAACATACCACTACGCCAAATCAGCTGCTTTGTGAAAAAGGAGGAAGGCTGAAACTTAAATGGCTATCATTTAGTGAATTCAGTTCTCACCATAGCGGTCAACCTCTTAGCACAAAACGCCTGGACAAACCCAGTAACGAGGGAATACAGCCCTCAAACATATTCAGGGAATTCAGTTCTTGCCATAGCTGTCAACCTTAGCACAAAAAAACTGGACAAAGCCAATAATGGGGGAATACAGTCCCAAAAATAGGGACAAATTTCAAATATTCATCTTATGAACTTAGAAAATTGCTAGAATAAAAAGGTTGTGTTACTATGTATTTTCTGAAGAATATGAAGTATAAAATTCAAATGCCTTTCAATTTTACTTCTGACAGAACAAAAACAATTTTCAGCAGATGCCCAGGGAGAAATACTGCAGACACGTCTTTGTAAAATGGCAGGATACCAGAGCAAATCCATACAAACACAGGGAGGAGATGCAGACTCCACACAGAAGGCACCCCAGCCAAGAATCAAACCAGAAAACCTATAGCTGTGAGGTAACAATGCTACCACTGCACCATCAAATATGTAAAGAATTAAACATTCAGAAACCTGAAGTCTGAAATTCAAATGCCTGTCAATTTTATTTAACAATTGTTAACCAGGACAGTCTGACTTGGAACAAAAAAACAATTTTCAGCAGAGGCCCAGGAAGAAATAATGCAGACATGTTTTTATAACATGGGAAGACACAAAAGCAAACCCACACAAACACAGGGAGAAGATGCAGACCCCACACAGAAGGCACCCCAGCCAAGAATCAAACCTAAGAACCTGCAGCTGTGAGGCAACAATGCTACCACTGCACCATCAAATATGAAACATTTAAACATTTAGAAACCACAGATATTATGAGGAATAGAACAGATCAAATATGAGGCAAAAATCTGCAAATTTTTTACAAATGGTGGTGGGTAGGGAATTCAGGCCCTTAACACCTGCATACAAGGTACAGGGTTCAAGCCTGAGGTATTCCCTACCACACCACCATGAGTTTGCTCTAGCCACCAGTATATAGCAACTGGGGCATTTCACACACACACACACACCTGTTTAAATGTGTCAAAGTCCACGAAGTAGCCCGCTCGACATCCATGAAGCAGCAGTACAATTCGACATCCAAGTCCGCGATGAAAGCCCAGAATCCATGAAGCGGCAGTAACAAGTCCACCCTCCATGAAGCCCGCCCGAAATCCCCACGAGAGCTTAAAACTTACCTCACCTCACTCCTGATTGGTCCTGTCTGCTGCTGAAGCAGTCCAGAGCTCCTCTGTTCTGTGCGGTCATCACCGCACAGATTCCTGGGCATCTGCGGGGCAGTCTGCACATGCACAGAGTTCGTTTTCGGACTCGTGAAAAAAAAATTTTGTTTTCTTTTTTCTTTAATTTTATGTTTCATGGTTTGTTTTTCTTTTTGTTTGTAGGTGGGAGGGCTGCAGTCCTGCAGTCCTGCAGTCCTATAGCACAAGCCGCCCCTGACTTCTAATACAGTTAATTTAGACTTTGATTTCCAATTACTAGTAACTGATTTTTTTTGACAGCCACCAGAATTAAACTCAGCCTGGCCTTACTATGTCTAGGCAATTTGGATCCTGTATCACAGCTCAAAAAATAATTTCTTAAGTTACACCAATTTACTCACCCAGTATTTCTTTCAGAGTAGTCTGCAGGTAATTTTTAAAGACTGCCAACTCATAACACTCCACAAAATATGACCCCAATTATCAATTTCTTCCCTAGCACACCTCCAACATTTGCAATGTACTTGAGGAAAAATTCTTTGGAGTCTGCTTGTGATATAAAAATACCTATGCAAACACTTCCAAAAGCAAAAATACAAAATCTTCTAGAAGTTGTTGCATATTTGGAAGCTATACATATATCCTTCTATTGTTTGTGAATTGTTTATCCGATTTCTCTTCCCAATCCTTTCTGCTTCTGACTGATTCCTATAGTTATCATGCAATATTCAATTTGCTCTACTAATTATCTATTTTTTAACAGCAACTTCTGTTCTAGATTCAACTAAAAACTCTATCAGTGCTGTTCTTTCATTTAGAATTCTCCTATTCCTTTTTGTTTGCCTCTGATATCAGTCCTTGACAGGGAAGGTAGTCTCTAGTCTGTAGCCCAAATGTATTCTTGGCCTCTTCCCATTCTATTACATTTCCATCTCTATTTGCCCCCAATACCTTGGCTCCTTTGCCAGTTTTCTCCAGTAAATTCCAGTCCCCTCTTGTCTATTCTCAGTACCCCTAATTACACTCATCCCTACTGCTAGAATATCCTTTTTCTATTCACATTTTGATTTAGTTCTTACAATACTTTATGTTACTTTATGAATATAATATTCTGTGTGGCTATTGTTATTCTCCTTAAGGATCTGCATCCAAACTTCCAATCTTTCCTTACTTCTTGAGCTACTCCCATTTCTTTATCACCCCTTTCCACTTTAAATTAATGCTTTCTACTTGTGCTACACATAGGAGTCTTAGCTGTGCAGCTCTGAAAACCCTCTTCAAATCAGGTAATCCCAAATCACCTTGATCAATCGGAAGAATCAGCTTATCCCACTTGACTCTTGCCATCTTCACCTCCCAGATAAAATCCTTCTGCTCTTTATTGAGTGCTATCCACAACCTCTCCTCTGGTTGATAAAAACGTACCTGACCTATGTAGAAGACTAAAGGGACTAAAAACATTTTACTGCTTGTATCTTGCTATACATATCCATAAAACAGAGCTTCCAGTTTCTGTATTATTCTTTGTTTAGTCTGGCCTCCACCCTATTCTTAGCTGCCATAACAGAATCCTTTTTAATCCATACTCCTAAGTATTTCATTTTATCATGTCCTCACAAACATAGGTATTGCTGAACTGCTGTGTGTGGTTACATAAATTTACAACTATTACCTTTATTTTCTCTTTGTTAATTTTATATCCCGAAAAAGACTTGAAACTGTCTCAGAATAGTGTAACATTGTAGCTAATAAAATTAAACTGTTGCCTTCCTCATAAACAGACCTCATTCAGTGGATACTACTTGCTATAATCTGAGCTTAACTAAGACGTACATATATAGATAGCTACAGATATAGCTATAGATATAGATATATATTATTAATTAATCTGTAGGACATTGGAAAACCTCTTTATAAATCAAAAATGACTAAACAACATTGAAAGGTTCTTACATACAAATCTCACTGTAAACAGACTGAGCACACTACAGCACAAACGGCAGTGAAAGCTGAAACATGCTTCAACAGATGTTAAGACTCAAGATTCCTTATGATGCCTTCAGCCCCGACAACAAAACTATTAAACTCTTTGTTGTTGTTCCTTTGCTTACTGACAGCTACATGTAGAAATAATGCTAAGCAGCTGTGCAAAGCAAACCCGAACAACAGCAAATGTAAATATGTATGTTTCAAAGAAGTGTTTTGTTTAAAAAATTCTGAGTAATAAAAAGAAGTTATGTACTTACCATAACGTTCCATGTTTGTAGACCATCTCACCTATATTCTTGCTGGATGGGTTCAGAGCCGATATTCGGCTCGACTCGGCCTATACTAAAGCTCGAGAGCTTTTTACTGGCTCGAGGCAAGCCCCTATCCCATGGTGCCACACGGCAATTTCCCAGATCTAGTTTGCAAGAAAGTAATAAATACCTATCAGGTAATAATAATAAGAAAGAAGCTGTAAAAATACAGTAAGGGATTAGAAACATAATCCATTCCAGGTGAACAATAAAGAGCAAAGTCAGGCAGCCCCAAAAAGAGGTCCACTAGATCCCCCAGAAACGAGAAGGGGGTTGGAGGGAGGGATGCAAGAATTGGATGACACTTTTTTGTAGCAACGAGGTGACCTCTGATGTTGCACAGTCTAGTTGGATGGGTGGTACGTCTGGAAGAGTTTGTTGGGGATTCAGAAATAAAGGGAATCAGCTAACCTCTGGATATTACTGTGTGTACCCAACGATCTTTAGTGACAGTTAGCCAGGTGCTTGGGTACAGCGATATACAACCCCCGACTGCCTCCAGAGATGGACAGTTGGGCAATCCCTCAGGGTCGATGGAAGGGACGATCAGAGAAAGCTTTTCTGTCCCCCTGATGTTGCGGACCTCTTCTGCCGCGAGGGTGGCATCTTCCATTATATCCTCCCCCTCTGCCCCTGGGGGAGGGTTGACCTTGTGCTTGAGGAAAACCTTTTTGGGATTTGTGGAACCACATTTTCCTTCCTGTATTACCCTTGGGATAGGGTCTGGACGGGAGAGAGAAACGGATTCCAACTGCAGATAAGTTTTTTCCTTCCTGCTCACACCTAGTCAAAGTCTCTTTCACTTGGGGTCCAAAAAGAGATGAACCGTCAAAGGGAACGTTAGTGAAGGAAGACTTGAAGGATTCCGTAAAATTACAAAGATGCATCCACGAATGTCTCCTGAGGGCTATTCCTGCTGCAGGTGCCCTGCTCATTCCATCTGCTGCATATGAGATCAGCCTCATGGAGGAGTTAGCTATGGATGTAAGGGTGGAGAGCTGCGTGGAAACCTTGTCCATGGAACCCAGAACTACTGAACCCTGGAGGGTATCTCCTAACTCTTTCAGGAAATCCCTCTGAAGACAAGTGAAATGAGTCAGGTAATTCAGCAATCTTAGTGTAAATGCCGCTGAAGAAAAAGTACGCTTCCCATACCTATCCATTGTCCTGGACTCCTTGTTAGGAGGATGGATATTAGAAGACGTCTCAGATAATTCCTTCTTGGTGGCCACTGCTACCACCACAGCATCAACTGGAACTCCCTTGCTAAGAAAAGACTTGTCCTCAGGTGCTGTCAAAAATTTGTTTGGCCTCCTCGGGACGGCTTCCACACTGTATCTGGAGAGGTCCATGCTTTCTGCGAAATGACCACCAAAAGTTGGTCATAAGGTGGTGTCACCTAAAAGGTGGAAGGTCAGGAGACAAAGGCCTCAGATACACTGATTCATCCTCAGTAGGGTTAGAGGTCTTCCAATCACCCCTCTGTCTAAGGATTTCTAGGATGTCAGAGAAGGAGACATCCTCAGAGGGAGATCTAGGGGACCCTTCTGATTCCTCTAAATCAGTGTCTGATGTGACAGACTCAGGGGAGTCGACATGTTTCCTCTTACATAACCTCTTCCGAGGGAGCTCTCCAGTGGGATAATCTGGGGAGGTCTCGGAAGAGGGGGCGCCTCCAATGGGGGCTACTTGGGCCTCTGGTTCCCTACACTGTGGGGGTGGCAGGGGGGAAGAGGTTGCTGCCTGCTGTTGGTGGGACACAGGTTCTAAATGAATGGCTTTGGCAGAGGATAAAGCCTTCTCTATAGCTTCAAAAGCCTCCCCCCCACTCCGAAGAAGACCTCCGCTCTGAGGGGGCAGATGGTAGACTCCTAGCAAGAGGGAACGGCTCTGAAGCAGAAGTGGGAGCCAAGCTGAGTTGAGCCGAGGCTCCGAGAGGGAGGGTTGGTTCCGAAGAGAACCCAGGGTGACTGTCCCCCTCGGAGTCAACACAGGGCGTTGGTTCCCAGAACCCTCAGCTCCAGACTGAGCCATCGAGGATAGAGTAATTGACTCTGAGGAAACAGGCTGAATCCTTGGAGCCGAAGGGTCAAAGACAGAGGAACCTGATGTAATAGGCTCCGAGAGCGAAGCAGTCGGAGGAGGAACAGTGATCGGTATGGGGGACGGCTCCAAGATCTTTGGGTCTGGAGGGGTCAATTTTCTAGCCAGAGCTGGATCTGAAAGCAACCTCTTCACCACCCTCTCAATGTCCTCATCTGACAGGGTCCTGGAGGATCTGGTGGAGACTGAAGGAGACCTCATTCTTTCCAAAATAGGAGATCTCAAAATAGGAGACACAGTCTCGATGTCAGGCAAAACCTTCGGTACCGAAGACTGTCTCAGAACTGATGGAATAGACTGTACCGAAGATGAAGCAGAGTTAGAACTGGAACTCCTTGGTTCTGACACTTTAGACTTTTTGGTCAGCTCCAAAGTCAGGGTCGATGATTTTCTCTTTGAAGATTTTGGAGCTGCCTGACCAAGTTCCAGCGGTTCCTGGAAGGAACTGGTCATGAGACCCCTGTCAATAAGCTTTCTCTCCCTTTCGTTTAACACTCTTGTACTAAAAGCATGACAGAAGGTGCAAGGTTCCTGTAAATGGGCTTCACCCAGGCAATATACTCAACTGGTGTGGCTGTCTGTAAGAGACATTTTCTGCACACACCTGTCGCATTTTTTGAAGCCCGAAGGGCAATGATCCTTATCTTTATCTTTAGACATAGTTAAAGACTAAAAAATAAAAGTGTAAGGAAGAAGAATTTATTTATTTATTTTTTTTTTTTACGTTCACACACGCACAGGGAGGAAAGGCCCTCTAACTTAAATGGGCACTACGTCCCTCTAATTTAAATGGGCCGTACAGTCCTAAGGGGGGAATAGGGGTTGAAAACTTTCAAAAAACAGACACACAATACAGAAGAAACTATTAAGATATATATATATATATATATGACAGAAAAAGGTGGTAGAAAAGGACTAAATAAGTAAAAAGTCGTTCTACTTAGCCAACGAGCCAGTAAGACACAACCTCAAAGCTTTTGCGGCAAACGAGATCTGGATAATTGCCATGAGGCACCATGGGATAGGGGCTAGCCTCGAGCCAGTAAAAAGCTCTCGAGCTTTAGTATAGGCCAAGTTGGAGCCGAATATTGGTTCCGAATCCATCCAGCAAGAATTACAGTGAGATAGGACTACATAACATCTATCATTTTAGGCTAAGCTTGAGAGATGTGAAAAGCAAGAATGGGCAAAAACCTAACATGATGATGTAAGCTTGTCCTTGACACATAAAAGTAGTTGAAAAACAAAACAATAGGAGAAGGACCAGAGCCACAAAGCACTGATGCTCATCATGTTCAAAATATATTAATACTGCCTTGGGTCAGTAATAACATCTGCAGTTTACATATGTTCTGGAAATGGATTTGAAGAAAATTATCCCTTGAGCTTTACTCTAGAGATAAATTTCTTCAAATCTATTTCTCAAAAAGTACATCAGAGTGGTTATTATCAGTGACATGATTATAATTCTGTATAATACACTTTACTTGTCCACCTGTAAAAGCATACTAGGCTTGCAAATTACCTGTACCTGTCTTACACATACAACTTAGCTACAATGCTCCTGATACGTAACACCATGTATATTACTCTGTAACTTTGTAATTAGGTGTTGTTACTATGAATCTTGACTACAGTTATATATGTTAACAGCAAGTAAGCAAATAAATCTGCCCTGTAAAATGAATCCCCACATTGTCCCAAAAACTTTAAACAGGCTTCAGTTTCTTAGGTACCTGACCTTCTCACAACTAAACGATCCATACAGCATCTTCTTTTTCCAAAACAGTGCTAGGCAAGAACTTCAACAACAGAATGGTACAAACCCACTAGAAAATGACTTACCTTCTCACAAAAAAACTTTTAGCAACCAAAAGGAATCCCTATATTCTACATTTCTATCCAAAGTGTGGAATTTCTTCCCTTATTCATTACAAAAACATAAAGTTTAAGCTCTTCAAAGCTCACCCTAAATTCCATCTGTTAGACTCTTGGCTATTAAATTAAAAAGGGCAGTAATATTCAGACTATCCTGCACTTTGGCCATTCTCTCTGATGTGCTATCCACTATTAAAAATAAAGCAGCATCCTCTTTCTCTACCTTCATCCCCTTCACATTCTTTGGCTAACCCATTCCTGCTCTGTCCGCATAAGTGTCACCATCGTCCTACCCCCTATCTCTCCTCTCTGACTGAGTGATCAAGCCATGACTGTAAACAGTCCTTGGGATCAGTCCACTAACCCAGTTAGGAAATACATAAACCTTGTCTAAAAAGATTGTTAAGAGTTGTTAATAATTGCACTCATTCTTACAAAGGAAGGGTATATAAAGGGAAATCTCATGCTGATTTTAACCTGACAACTCCACCATGAGATCCCTCTCCTTATGCAAGGAATCAAGGCGATAAACTTCAGGGACTGTGTGTGTGCTGTTACTAAACAAATCAAAGGTAGCCCAGCAGTCGGCTACTGTTTAGCTTTGCCAGTGGATCATATGGATAACTAATGCTATATAACCTGGGATCATCGTTAACTCCTTTATAGACATACAGTTCCATCTGGTCATGCATGAAACAATTCAGCCAGACAGTCTACCTTGCCTTGAAGGAAGAAGACTGTGTGCTTATAGGAGTCCTGCAGAGCCTCCAGTGAGACCACTGTCCATGAGGATTTCAAGTTGGATTTGTGGGTTGACTTAAAGAGAATCTCAGTTTCCAAAGACAGTTGACAGTGTAGAGTCATGCAAAGTAATCCAGCTAAGGATATACATGTATGCTGTTGGTGCCACAGTAGGCTTATTACTAGAGAGAGTTTTTTTTTTTCTGAGAACCTTCTGTGCAGTAGCTAAGAACAAATAAGCAAGAAAATAAGACCGCGGTGGTACCCCCTGACACTGAATCTGGGAGCGTGGCTTTGGTCCCTGTGTATGGGGATATGTAGACAGGCACCCTTTGGATCCAGGGTTACCATCATGGTTTGAGGAAGGAACAGGAGGTAAGATGACACGGACAGTAAGCATCTTACATTTTGCAGCCTTTAGAAATGTGTTCAAATATAATAGATTTAGTATTGGATTCACCTTCAGTAAAACTCTGTACCTTCCTATCCCCTTGGGATACCATACAAGAGGCATGTTGGGACACACAGCACCTACAGTCTGTATCCCTGAGATACCCTCTGTAGCACTCACTTGTCCTGAGAAATTTCCTTACAGTTTTCTGTAAAGAAAGACAGATGTCCCCAATTCTGAGGTAGGTCACAGGGGGTTTTATGGATTGAGGTGGGTTTAGGAGTAAGAGACTGGAGAAAATGAGTAACAAAGTCACTACTGGTCCCTGTCTAGTTCTCAGCTCTCTAATTAACTTGTCATTTACATTTCTGAAAAGCCTCCTTAGCCTGCATTTGTGTATCTATGGTCTGGTGTCAGCAAAACAGCCATTGTTTGAAGGGATAGTTTCGACTCTGGTACTGGATGGAGAGGACAGAATACCTCTTTACATGATTCTGTCATCTTTCCCTTTCCTTCCAGCATTTTAAAGCTCTCTGATCCAAAGAGTAATTCCTTGTCCAATAGGACATTGCAGATTTGTGCGTCTAACATCACCACTGGTGACCTCTTCCTTATTTCAAGCACACCTTCCAAGAAACTGCAACTTACACTACAGAATGTCTTAAATTCACTTTGGCACTTAGTTAGCCACATTAGTTAGCCACATCAAATTTCCAGTTAAAGCCAACATATCTGCAGCTATGATCTTTGGAGAAAAACAGCTCAAAGACCCCCTTTAACACAATATCCACCATGTACCACACACCCGTGTCTTACACATTATCTTTGCATTCTGAATCAAAAAACACCCTAAAATGGTACTTCTTAAATTAAAGCTCTTCAGCAAAATGTCAGATTTGTGAACTCCAGATTCAATACAAACACTAGCTCTCAGGTGTGCTGAGAGACAGAGACAGCCTTACAAGACTATCTGCAAATATATGGAGCTGAGTATATTTTTCTGTATTATTCTGTATTATAGAGCTAAATTGTTGCTTAGATATATGTTGTCTTACTGTTCTGCAAATATACAAAGATCAGTATATATTTTTTTGGTTTTATAATTTGCACTGTGTTCCTCAGTTCTCTGTTGAAACTGTCTTCCCTACCCCACCCTCACTTTCTGCCTTGTCTTCAGCTGATATGACTGTTTTTTATAGCTTGTGTGTTGCTTAACCCAAGGTTCCCTTAATTTGACCTGTTAATAACAGCCTGCATTTAAATTGGAACCTGTATGCTGAGAGACTGAGACAGCCTTACAAGACTATCTGCAAATATATAGGGCTGAGTATATTTTTCTGTATTATTCTGTATTATAGAGCTAAATTGTTGCTTAGATATCTGTTGTCTTACTGTTCTGCAAATATACACAGATCA
Source organism: Protopterus annectens (assembly GCF_019279795.1). Taxonomy (NCBI): domain Eukaryota; kingdom Metazoa; phylum Chordata; order Ceratodontiformes; family Protopteridae; genus Protopterus; species Protopterus annectens. Next base: position 1,922,302,450 of record NC_056741.1, on the reverse strand, counting down.
GTATATATTTTTTTGGTTTTATAATTTGCACTGTGATTCCTCACATCTCTGTTGAAACTGTCTTCCCCACCCCACCCCTCATTTTCTGTCTTGTCTTCAGCTGATATAACTGGTTTTTATAGCTTGTGTGTTGCTTAACTCAAGGTTCCCTTAATTTGACCTGTTAATAACAGCCTGCATTTAAATTGGAACCTGTGTGCTGAGAGACAGCCTTACAAGACTATATGTAAATATATAGAGCTGAGTATATTTTTTCTATATTATTCTGTATTATAGAGCTAAATTGTTGCTTAGATATCTGTTGTCTTACTGTTCTGCAAATATAAAGAGATCAGTATATATATTTTTTTGGTTTTATAATTTGCACTGTGATTTCTCACATCTCTGTTGAAACTGTCTTCCCCACCCCACCCCTCATTTTCTGCCTTGTCTTCAGCTGATATAACTGGTTTTTATAGCTTGTGTGTTGCTTAACTCAAGGTTTCCTTAATTTAACCTGTTAGTAACAGCCTGCATTTAAATTGGAACCTGTGTGCTGAGAGACAGAGACAGCGTACAAGACTATCTGCAAATATATAGAGCTGAGTATATTTTCTGTATTATTCTGTATTATAGAGCTAAATTGTTGCTTAGATATATGTTGTCTTACTGTTCTGCAAATATACAGAGATCAGTATATGTTTTTTGGTTTTATAATTTGCACTGTGATTCCTCACATCTCTGTTGAAACTGTCGTCTCCACCCCCCCCTCCCTGTTCTTGGTTGTAGTTTAAATTTGGTGGCTTTTGCAGTGCCTGCCCCACTGTAGAATTGATCTAGGACACTCCTCCAGTCCCATCTCTTTACCGCATTCTACCTAATAAACCCTTTCTGCACATGCTTTTAGTCCTTTTTAATTTAATTACATTTTTTTCAAACTGTGGGTGCACTAATATTGCTACATACTCAAGTGTGCCAGCTTGCACTGCATGTGAAATGTTTTCACTACTGTTTTTGCTACTTTTCTGGAAAAAAAATTGTAAGCTTGTTTCCTACCTTTCCTGTAATTAGTGTTCCAGATACAGATTTGCTGTATCCAAGACTGTTTGTAAGCTTCTGAGCCCCCCAAGCCTTTCTGTGTTGGAGGGAAGCCTTCTAGCTTATCAGTGGGAGTGGTAAGCATTAGATAACCTGTCTACCACATAAGGAGTGGTTCTGGCCCAGAATTTGTAGTTAATGGTCGTTTGGGAGATCTTCCATCTCTATCAACTTTCTGATTTGAAGGCCTGCATTTGCACTTGTTTCTGTCCTGTAACTCCTGGGCCCATCTCATTTGCTCACTCAAAAAAAAAAAATGTATCTGCTTTTGCTGTATTTGTGTTTCTTCCTACTTTATTTTGCTTTTGCGTCATCTTAAAAGTACTCAATTGTATTTATTACTGCTTGGTGTAACTCATTCTAAGCCTTTTAGTTTAAGCACTTGGGCTACAGACCAGTTGTTTTACATTAAGAAGGTTTGTGGTCTGCACTGTAGTGGCAGAACAGGTAGCTTACATCCTTCTAAGTTGGGAACTGCTGATTGAGGGCTCAGTGTCTGTTACTCTAAAAGTCTATTAATTCTGGTTTAAGCACTTGGGCTTCAGGCCAGTTATTTTACATTAAGAGGGTTCGTGGTTTGCACTCTTGTGGGCGGAGAGGCTGGACTCTGCCCTTCTGAGCTGGGAATTTCTGGTTAAAGGCTTATAGTGCCTGCATATTTGAACTGCTTCTTACTGAAATTGGTACACCTTGTTTGCTGTAGCATACACTAGATCCAAACCTGCTGAGTCTAGCTTTGTTTGTATAACTTGAGCACTAATCCAGGCATTCTTTAAAGTATTCAGTTGTATTTTTTACTGCTTGGTAGTAACTTGATTAAAGTGTAGCTATCATTCTAAGTCTTTCGGATTAAGCACTTGGGCTTCAGACCAGTTGTTTTACATTAGGAAGGTTTGTGGCCTGCACTGTGGTAGCAGGACAGGTAGCTTACATCCTTCTAAGTTGGGAACTGCTGATTGAGGGCTCAGTCTCTGTTATTCTAAAAGTGTATTAGTTCTGGTTTAAGCACTTGGGCTTCAGGCCAGTTATTTTACATTAAGAAGGTTCATGGTCTGCACTCTTGTGGGAGGAGAGGCTGGACTCTGCCCTTCTGAGCTGGGAATTTCTGGTTAAAGGCTTATAGTGCCTGCATATTTGAACTGTTTCTTACTGAAATTGGTACACCTTGTTTGCTGGAGCATAGACTAGATCCAGGCCTGCTGAATCTAGCTTTGTTTGTATGCTTGTTGTTTGTTTGCTTGTTATTTCCCTGAAACGCTAATTCCACCTAAAACGCGGCTTTTCAGTGCTTCTGTGTATCCCTAGTGATATCTGCATTGCTTACTGTACTTATTTCCTTGTTTCACTTGAAAGAAAGTTACTGTTTGTCATTTTTGCATTTAAGCTACCTGTAACACATTGCATTTAAGTTACCTGGCACTTGCTCACTAAAGCAATTATATAAGTCAGCACTAAAAAATTAAAAGCATTACACCCTCACAAACTCCCCTTGAATACCTTGTTCCCCATTGGCCCCTTTTTTCAATTATAAAGGAATTCCCAATACTATTCTAGCATGTCCAAAGGTCAGTTGTCAATCTCCTCTCCAGTCCAGCTGGTAAATCTGGAAATCTTGAGGCAATGTTACAACTTCCTCATGTACACAGACAACCCTCTCCTCCTCCCAACAAATTCAAACACATGTGAGAGATGCAACCATATAGCCAAACTGAAGGCTAAGCTCTCTCAACTCAGTACTGGCGTAACCAGTCAGGAGGAGAAGGAAACCACACTTACTACAATTCTAGTCTCATACAGACCTACCACGACAGCAAACCAAACACATAAACATACAAAAACATACTCGGAGGCTCTAAATAAAAATCTGCCTAAGCAGCAGAGACCTCCAAAGCAGACACCCAAGCAACCGCTACCCCAAAACAAAACACGTGCAACACATAACTCACAAAACCAGTGTGCCGAACAGTCACAGCCCTTAAGGCTAAACAACACAACTGATACACTTGTAAAAGGTGACTCTATCGTCAGGCACACTGACGTCCCACTCACCAGGCTGAACAAGGAGAAGGTCATGGTGAGCTGCCTGTCAGGCGCTAGGATCCGCCACATAACACAAGCACTCAAGTCACTCCAAGGCAAGTACAAATATGACTCAGTCATTGTCCATGCTGGTGTGAATGACCTGAAACGTACCTCCCTGGACTACATGAAAAGAGACATAGAGGAGCTCTCTGAGCATGTAGCCCAGGCCAGTATGACCCTGACCTTGAGTAGCATCTTACCCTCACCAAGAATGATGCCACAATATGAAGACAAGATGATCAATTTCAACAATTGGCTTAAGTATTGGTGTCATTCAAAGGGGATCCAATGCCTGTCAGCCTGTTATGACATGCTCAATAAGCCATGATGCTTCGCTAGGGACGGCTTGCACCTGTCACCCCTGGGCTTTCAGATATTGGCAAAGGCTCTTGCTACCCCCATAGTGCCTTTTTTAGGCAAGGCTCAAAAGACAAACCCACCTCCATAGGTATCACAAGGGATAAGAAACTAAGAGTAATGCTACTCAACACCAGAAGTCTAAACCTCAAGATGCATGCACTCAAAACTCTCCTTAGCATGGAGAACATCGATATCTGTGCAGTAACAGAAACCTGGTTCAAGGCTCCCGAGAGCACCCCAGCACTACCAGGTTATACCTCATACCATGCTTTATGGCCCCAAAACTTGGGCCGAACCACAAAAGGAGGGGGAGTATCAATATTCGTCAAAGATACCCACACCTCCAAGGTTGGTGGCACAACATGATGCATCAGAGACTATCCATGTGCAACTAACAGTGGGTAAAACTGCCTTCAAGTTTATAGCCTGCTACAGACCACCCTCCCCAACCCTGGAACCCCACTCGGCCTTCCTGAGAACACTGGAAAATATGAAGGTCTCTACAAACATCATTATATTGGGCGACTTCAACTACCCAAACATAGACTGGGAGCATTACTCTAGCTCCAACACCCTAGCCCAAAGGTTCCTAGAATTGACAAACTCAAATGCTATGGAACAACTTGTTACCACTCCCACAAGAAGAGAAAACATAATGGACCTGATCATCACCAACATGGGGACTCTATGCTCCAGACCAGAAGTGTATCCCTCACTGGTAAGATCAGACCATAAACTAATCTCACTGGATATTCACATCCCGACCCCACCCCCTGCCCAGAAAACCACAGTGAAAAACTTCTCTAAAGCAAATTTCACACTCCTCAAAACCGAGGTGGAATCCTTCAAAGCCCCCAGGCCTGTGGAAAATACGGCCCAGACCGCAGAATCCTTTATAAGTGCATTCTATGAACACCTTCAGGAATACATGGATCATGCAATCCCAAATAAAACCAAGACCCAATCCTCCAAAGGCAGGCGTCCTGTCTGGTGGACTCCAGACATAAACAAACTATACAATAGAAGGAGGAAGCTACTACATGATAGAGCAAAATCCCAAAAAGGGAAGGCATCTCTGATCAGTATTAGCAAAAAACTACGGGCACTCATAAAATCGTCTAAGGCCAACTTCGAGAGAAAAATTGCATAGGACACTAAGGATAATCACAAGGCTTTCTTTAGTTATGTTAGGAACCTGGGTGGGAATTCCCAGATATGCTCAGAATTAGTCCAAAATGACAAAAAATACACCGAACCCACAGACATTGCCAACATCCTAGTTGACAGGTTCAGCGCAAACTCCCCCCCCCTCCCCACCAAAAGGACAAATATCTATCCCAGCAGAGTGCTGCCCCCCTGACATCTCAGATGCTCAGGTAAAAGCCGCCCTCTCCAAAGCAAAAAACACAGCATCAATGGGACCAGACGGTGTCCCGGGCTGCATCCTACATGAACTCCAAGAAGAGCTAAACCCAAACATAAAACTACTGTTCAATCTCAGCCTTACTACAGGATATGTACCCAAAGAGTGGTGTACAGCAACAGTGGTCCCTCTCCACAAAGGTGGTGCCTCAACGGATCCTGGAAACTATTGCCCCATAAGCCTGACTAGCTTGGTCTGCAAAGCTATGGAAAGGATCATCATGGACCTCATAAATAAAGATATTGGGGACCCCAGACACTGGATCCTACCCAGTTCGGCTTTGTTAAGGGCAGATCCTGCCTCTTAAACCTGGTTGATTTCTTTGAAACAGTTACCAAGGCCATTGACGAGGGGAAGGTGGTCCACACAGCCTACCTGGACCTCGCAAAAGACTTCGATACAATACCCCACTCTGGCATTATAGATAAGCTCACCAGCTTAAATATAAACCCCTATGTCACTAGATGGGTTGCAAACTGGCTCAAGGACAGAACCCACATGGTTAGAATTGCTGGAGCCATGTCAGACTCCAAACCAGTTACAAGTGGCATCCCACAAGGCTCAGTCCTGGGACCTCTCTTGTTCGGTATATATTTCTTGGAGGTACAGGCCAACACGGAAGGACTGTGGCTGACCAAGTTCATAGATGACTGCAAACTGGGCGCCATAATCGACTCTCTAGCTGACACAAGCATCCTCCAAAAGGGCCTCATAGAAACAGACAACTGGTGCCAGAGCCATGGCCTCAAGCTAAACGCCAAAAAGTGTATAGTCATCCCCTTTGGCAAAAACAAAGTGCCCACAAATTACCAAATAGGTGGTAATCCATTAAGTACAGAAGAAGTAATTAGGGACCTGGGGACCCAAGTTGATAGCAATCTCTCATTTGACAACCACGTGGCCAAAGTGGTTAGAAAAACATTTTATATAGCCCACCTAATCATGAAGGGATTCACATCTAGATCAGGGGAGTTCATCGTGCCTCTTTACTCATCCCTCATCAGGCCCATAATTGAGTACAATGCCCCTTTTGGGATGTACCTTACCAGACACCTGCAGCAATGGGAAAGACCCCAAAAGTACCTCACCATGAGGATCAAAGGGCTCAAACAGATGCCATATGCTGCCCTGTTAAAGAAATTCCAGCTCTACTCAGTGGCATACCACCTGCTCAGAGGCGATCTGTGCCTGACGTATAAAGCCATGTCCAACCCGGAATTAATGGACATGCTTCACCTCAGAAAATCCAAATCCCATCGAGCTACGTGCTTGAGAGACTTGAACCTCAGCACTGAAATAAATAGGACATGCTGGAGGGACAGATTCATAACCCAGAGGCTCCCTTCACTCTGGAATAAAATCCCAGTCCAGGTTAGGCAGAGTCCTTCATTGACTCTCTTCAAGAGGAATCTTGATGAGTGGATGGGAGATCATAGGTTTACCCCGGGTATCACTTCTGTGTCACTGTTAGACAGAGGCACAGTATACTAACCTCGAAAAAGGGCATAGCAAAATTAATTTAAAATGGGTGGCGAAAGCCAAACACACTCTGGCTAGGCTTATAAATGCCTTAGGGCAGACAGCCTAGTATGAACCTATGAACCTAAAAATGCCCTACTACAAAACCTTGAATATGTACTACCCTTATCCTCTTCAATACTCCACAAATAATATCCCTATTGCAAACAGCTGTTAGTAAAATATATTGATTTACATTCCTGTCTGAACCCAGAACCTACCACTATCTGCTACAAGAAAAATCTCATTGGCTACCAATAACATGTTGATCTACTCTACTACTCGCCAAGATGATTTCTAATGTAATCAGCCTACAACACTGCTCACCATTTTACACTAGACTATTAGCAAAGTTATCTGAATACACTCTTAGGGGTAACAATGACACTTCTCTATCTATTGAGCTGGCATCCCTTTGGCTTAGACATGGGTGAGAAGGCTTCCTTGAAAATTGGACCAGCATGCAGGAATGAACTTCCAAGAGATACCAGAGATCAGAAAGTCCATCCACATTTTCAAAGTCAGCCGAAAAAACACCTGTTCTCTAAAGCTGTACTTAAATACTTCTGTGACACTGGGTAAGTCTTAGAAAGCCACAGATTAAGCATTGCACTAAATGAATATATTTAATCCAATGGCAATTCATATGCACTAATTGTAATAACTTATATCTGAGGCCCCATTTGCTTGAGTTGGTGGTAGCTCAGATGGATGTAAAAGATCCCATGGTACCTATGAAAAATAGCAGGGGTTCTTTACTTACATAATCCATAATTATTTACACAGTCGATAATTCTTTACATTCTTACTTATTTACAATATACACATATTTTTCAATTATTTAATATATATATATATATATATATATATATATATATACACACACACACACACACACACACACATATATATATATATATATATATATATATATATATATATATATATATATATATATATATACATACACACACATACATACATACACACACACACACACACACACACACACACACACACACACACACACACTATTTACAACTCACATCCTCTTTTTACATTTAGCTTCATCAAATAAATCACATACTTTTTAATTTTTAGATCCCACTCCAATTTACACAACCAATACCTTATTTTTTCAACATCATCGCCAAGTCTCATTTTTCTTTAAACATAATTTCCTTCACCATCTGATTCCACAACAGCCATAATATAACAAGCATTTTTTTAATCGAGACTCTTCTTTTGTTTCTGTAATAACCAAATTCAGTTATATCCATGTTTAAATTATTCACATCTTTAAATTCATTCACATATTTCTTTTCTATAATCTTTCTCCATAACATCTTTGATCTACTGCATTCCAAAAAGAACATGTTCACAAGTTTCAAATTCCCCACAACATAAATATACTTTTATATGGCTTATTTGTCTTAACTGCTAATTTTTGTATATACAGTCTCATAAAAAATATTGACTTTCTATATGTCTTTTGCATCTTTTCATTCTTGCAATAATGACATTTCTTTTTTCAATATTTAAAGTCTTCTGAGGATATATTTTACAACATTTTTACATAATCTTTTCATACCGTTCTTTTCTCTTATCGATTTCATTCGCATTTATTTTTAAACAACATAATCTTATCTTGATAATTTTCCATCTCTTTAGTACAACAAAACTTCCTTTTTTAAGCTAGAAAAATTCAGCCATTCTGTTTTGTATTTTAAACTTAATATTCTCATTAATAATGAATTTCATTCTCTTTTAAGCATTTCATTACTATGTACAGGTTTGGGAAAACAACAGTCCCAAGGATGACGCAGCAGCAAAAACTAATAAAAAAACAACCACCAGTCTGACCGAACAATTAAGGAAACTACCAACAATAGCGAAAAACACAGTTTAATATCGCTTTCGTCTCAAAAGACTTCTTCAGAATTAAATAAAATGCACACAGCACCATCCCCTTATATATCAAATCAAAATAATTACCTAATAAAACAATCAATTACTTAAAGTGCACTAGCAAAAGGAATACAGTTATTTAAAGTCACACATCTAATAACATAACATAGACAGTTCATTTTAAAATTTTCAGTCTTCTATTCTTCAGAAAACATTTAATATTCACTGAGTCAGTAATGCCAGATTTTTTGTCAGCCCCTAACCTGAGCTGCCACATAGTTTCTTTTTGTTCCAGTTGGTCCTTATAGGCCCCCCCCCCTTACATTTCTAACTACATGTTCCAGAACAGCACACAGAAACTTTTTAAAACCACTACATGTAATGGAATGGTTAAATAGAGCATTGTTGATGCTCTTGGTTCTGATACAATAATAGTGCTCTTTAATTCTTTTATAAGTGGTCGTGTGGACATACCTACATAAAATTAATTGCTCACAGAACAAACAGCAAGATGGACTATGCCACTAGCATTGAAATTGTATACACCATCAATGGAAAGTGTCCTGTTCAAACAGGGTAATTCAATAGACAGTCCCTCTAAAATAAAGCGACATGAAGAACAAAAACCACATTTATACAGCCCCTTACAGTGTCTGCTGTTGTCAGGGGTACTTTTATATATAGAGTCAAATTGTAAAAATTTTTTAAACAGTCAGTTTTTTTGTATACAAAATTGGGTCTATCACCCACAACTTGTATTAATTCACTATTTCCACATAAGATGTTCCAGTTTCTAATAATAATGGACCTGATGTTAAATGCATCAACAGATATATCCAAAATACAAGAAGTACCAAAAGTATTTGTGTTAGTGTTGTTAGAACTTGAATTGTTAGCATCTGTGACTCCATGTGGCTTATTTGTAATAGTAGTAAAACCATTTTTCAAAATCGGTGGAAAATCAGTAGCCCTTCTTTTTCTAATTTCGTTAGCTAGTTTGCCCAGTAAATCTGAGGGGTAATCTCTAACCAAACCAAAATCATATTCTGTATAAAGCTGACTTCTGATTCAAAATCAGCTTCTTCAGAAATCATTCGTGAAGCACGAATAAACTGACCCTTCAGTATATTATTTTTCATAAAAACAGGATGGTTGCTCAAACAATGCAAATAACTGTTAACAAAAGTCTCCTTGCTATGTATTCCACTTGTGAAACAATTATTAGAAGTATCCCAAGTCAGGGTTACATCCAAAAAATGCACTGAAAGCCCAGCATTGCCCAATACATATTAAAAAAAAATCACTAGAATTATTTACACTATCACAAAAAGAATGAACCTGGTCTATGCCACCTTCCAGGATAAAAAAACAAATCATCCACACATCTGCCATGAAAAACTACATGATACTGTTCCATCATACGTCTGAGAACACTATGCTCCCACAACACAAGAACTAGATTGGCATCAGCTGGGGATGCAGCAGACCCCATAGCTACCCCTCTTAGCTGCTTGTAAATTTTCTTGTTAAATAGAAAATAATTATTATTAAGCACTAGTCCAATTAAGGTGCATAAAACAAATATGCTGTCAGAATGAAGGTGGGCTACATTTCCCAAGAACTGTCTAACAAAATCAACCCCTTGATCATGGGGAATGCTCGTAAACAATGATTGGACATCCACTGTAAACAAAATGTTCTTCTTAGAATCAAAGGAACATACAGAACTAAAAGTCCTAATCAAATCCAAAAAATGCCATGAGTCCTTAATAAATGAACCTAATTTTTGGACTAGTGGATTTAACATGTAGTCAACTACTAAAGAAATACATTCTGTGACAGAATTAGGTGAAGATGGGTTTAAATGGGGATTTTCAAGCTTTTTGTGAATTTTGGGGGGTACCAGACATGGTCCCCAAAAGTGGATGTTCAACTAACATAAAGTAATACATGTCATTAGTAATATACCCATTGACCCGCAGTTCATATAAAATAGATTGTATACTGTGATATGCCTTAATAACCAGCTGTTAACTAACTAATGAATATTCAGTCTCAATACTTAGCATATTTTCCATAGAGTTGACATATTTATCTTGTTCAAGAATTACCACCCCCCTCTCTTTTTGGCTTTCAAAACCGAAGGTGACTTAAAATTCTCTTTTGAGCATTTCATTACTATGTACAGGTTTAATGATGGCATATATACAATAGGGTTTATTAATCCTAAACCACCTTTTTCACTTTTCACATGCAATACCTCTCATTTGTTTAACTATGTTCCTTAATGTCATCGTTTTCACTTAAACCTGACTCTTCAATATTTCCTAAATGTAAGTCTTCCTTCACTTTTACTTTTTGCATCATTTGTTCTCAATCAGTAATGTTACTATTTTTTTTCTTTTTCTTCTACCTCTGATTTCTTTTCTGTAACTTTCTCCTTTATACCTTGTTCTTCTACTTCCTCTGTTATATCCAGCACTACTTCATTTTTTGTCTTCTTCTCACCCCCCTAAATGTCCTACATTTATAACTTGAAACTCGAACACTCGAAACTCTCCTTAGCATGGAGAACATCGATATCTGTGCAGTAACAGAAACCTGGTTCAAGGCTCCCGAGAGCACCCCAGCACTACCAGGTTATACCTCATACCATGCTTTGCGGCCCCAAAACTTGGACTGAATCACAAAAGGAGGGGGAGTAGCAATATTCGTCAAAGATACCCACACCTCCAGGTTGGTGGCACAGCACGAAGCATTAGAGACTATCCATGTGCAACTAACAGTGGGTAAAACTGCCTTCCAGTTTATAGCCTGCTACAGACCACCCTCCCAAACCCAAGAACCCCACTCGGCCTTCCTGAGAACACTGGAAAATATGAAGGTCTCTCCAAACACCATTATATTGGGTGACTTCAACTACCCAAACATGGACTGGGAGCATTACTCTAGCTCCAACACCCTACCCCAAAGGTTCCTAGAATTTATAAACTCAAATGCTATGGAACAACTTGTTACCACTCCCACAAGAGGGGAAAACATACTGGACCTGATCATCACCAACATGGGGACTCTATGCTCCAGACCAGAAGTGTATCCTTCACTGGTAAGATCAGACCATAAACTAATCTCACTGGATATTCACATCCCGACTCCACCCCCTGCCCTGAAAACCGCAGTGAAAAACTTCTCTAAAGCAAATTGCACACTCCTCAAAACCGAGATGGAATCCTTCAAAGCCCCCGGGCCTGTGGAAAATACGGCCCAGACCGCAGAATCCTTTATAAACACATTCTATGAACACCTTCAGGAATGCATGGATAATGCAATCCCAAATAAAACCAAGACCCAATCCTCCAAAGGCAGATGTCCTGTCTGGTGGACCCCAGCCATAAACAAACTATACAATAGAAGGAGGAAGCTACTACATGATAGAGCAAAATCCCAAAAAGGGAAGGCATCTCTGATCGGTATTAGCAAAAAACTACGGGCACTCATAAAATCGTCTAAGGCCAGCTTTGAGAGAAATATTGCACAGGACACTAAGGATAATCACAAGGCTTTCTTTAGTTATGTTAGGAACCTGGGTGGGAATTCCCAGATATGCTCAGAATTAGTCCAAAATGACAAAAAGTACACCGAATCCACAGACATTGCCAACATCCTAGCTGACAGGTTCAAAGCAAACTTCTCCCCCCCCCTCCCCACCAAAAGGGCAAATATCTATTCCAGCAGAGTGCTGCCCCCCTGACATCACAGATGCTCAGGTAAGAGCTGCCCTCACCAAAGCAAAAAACACAGAATCAATGGGACCAGACGGTGTCCCAGGCTGCGTCCTACATGAACTCGAAGAAGAGCTAAACCCAAACATAAAACTACTGTTCAATCTCAGCCTTACTACAGGATATGTACCCAAAGAGTGGTGTACAGCAACAGTGGTCCCTCTCCACAAAGGTGGTGCCTCAACGGATCCTGGAAACTATCGCCCCATAAGCCTGACTAGCTTGGTCTGCAAAGCTATGGAAAGGATCATCATGGACCTCATAAATAAAGATATTGGGGACCTACAGACACTGGATCCTACCCAGTTCGGCTTTGTTAAGGGCAGATCCTGCCTCTTAAACCTGGTTGATTTCTTTGAAACAGTCACCAAGGCCATTGACGAGGGGAAGGTGGTCCACACAGCCTACCTGGTCCTCGCAAAAGCCTTCGATACAATAACCCACTCGGGCATTATAGATAAGCTCACCAGCTTAAATATAAACCCCTATGTCACTAGATGGGTTGCAAACTGGCTCAAGGACAGAACCCACATGGTTAGAATTGCTGGAGCCATGTCAGACTCCAAACCAGTTACAAGTGGAGTCCCACAAGGCTCAGTCCTGGGACCTGTCTTGTTCAGTATATATTTCTCGTTGGTACAGGCCAACATGGAAGGACTGTGGCTGACCAAGTTCACAGATGACTGCAAACTGGGCGCCATAATCGACCCTCCAGCCGACACAAGCATCCTTCAAAAGGGCCTCATAGAAACAGACAACTGGTGCCAGAGCCATGGCCTCAAGCTAAACGCCAAAAAGTGTATAGTCATCCCCTTTGGCAAAAACAAAGTGCCCACAAATTACCACATAGGTGGTAATCCATTAAGTACAGAAGAAGTAATTAGGGACCTGGGGACCCAAGTTGATAGCAATCTCTCATTTGACAACCACGTGGCCAAAGTGGTTAGAAAAACATTTTATATAGCCCACCTAATCATGAAGGGATTCACATCTAGATCAGGGGAGGTCATTGTGCCTCTTTACCCATCCCTCATCAGGCCCATAATTGAGTACAATGTCCCTTTTGGGATGTACCTTACCAGACACCTGCAGCAACTTGAAAGACCCCAAAAGTACCTCACCAAGAGGATCAAAGGGCTCAAACAGATGCCATATGCTGCCCGGTTAAAGAAACTCCAGCTCTACTCAGTGGTATACCGCCTGCTCGGAGGCGATCTGTGCCTGACGTATAAAGCCATGTCCAACCTGGAATTAATGGACATGCTGAACCTCAGCACTGAAATAAATAGGACATGCTGGAGGGACAGATTCATAACCCAGAGGCTCCCTTCACTCTGGAATAAAATCCCAGTCCAGGTTAGGCAGTGTCCCTCATTGACTCTCTTCAAGAGGAATCTTGATGAGTGGATGGGAGATCGTAGGTTTACCCTGGGTATCACTTCTGTGTCACTGTCAGACAGAGGCACAGTATACTAACCTCGAAAAAGGGCATTTGTTAATTCAATTATCTGTTTTTCCACACAAAAAAAACACATTTTTGGTTGTCAGCAATATCTAACCCAGCTTGTCAGCAATATCTAACCCAGCCTCTATCACCTTCACCATTAATAATGTTTGGAATATGTACAATACTATCATTTTCCAGTTTCAATATCACATTGCAGCCCCATACCCCAGTCCATAAACCTCTATCGTCACACACTTTTGATAAATCAAAACATCATTACATAAATATAAATGCTTTTTTAAAGTCTCTTTTTCCACTTCCATTCTGAATTGAATATTATTTTTTTTTGTTTCCCTAAAAGAGGTTTTAAATACACATAAGTTTCATGATGCAGTTTTTCTTTTTTTCATATTCTTCAATAAATCTTTCTGTTATTTGCCCAGTCTTGAAAATAATGCCACAAAATGTCTTTATTAATATGGATAAACGATCTTACCTTGTTAGTTTTGATTCTGAGTGTCTTAAAGGAAAACCGCACCCACAGACTCAAAAAACATGTTTATTTCATCATGGTTTGGCATTTCCTACATTTTAACACCACTCTAAGCCTATTTACAAGGTTTTAAATATTTCTGAGTCAGACCACATGGGGTCTAGCATTTTGAAGTAATTCTGATTGTTCAGTTTGCCTCTAGGTATCCCACAATGCAGTGCTGCTCTGTAAAAAGTTACAACATGCAGGCTTCTTTCTTCCTAAAGCTCCTATCACTGCACTGATTTTATATGCATACACTGCTGTCTTTCAGTCAGTTTTAAGTAACATTTCATGCTGTTCAATGAATACTTAAAACACAATTTATTTATTTATATTACATTTGTTGACAGGATTTGTCTGACTGAGCTGATAGCCCTTTTTTAGCGGAGGCCCAGGGAGAAAAGCTCTACGTTTATTTTTACAATAGAGTACTTAAGGTACCAAAGCAACAATGTGGAGAAAAACTCCAGGTATCAGTTGATAACAACATATTAATAGTGTTCAAAAATAGAATTTATATTGAATACAGACATGTTTAAATTGGGTTTTAAATAACATATAGTATTAAATACAGACAAGACAGTACAAAATTATACATGGGCTTTGCAACAACAAATTATGAACATTGATTTAGAGCTAGGATTGTGGAGGTAATGCAGCATAGCTGGGAAGTATTAATTAAAGAAGAGTGCAGTAATAAATAGTAGAGGTGATATGAGAGTAGAAGTATGTTTAGGTTGCACAAACAGTGCAAATGCCACAGAACAGACTTTCAAAGTGCTTTTTATTGCTGCTTCTTTTTAGAATGGCTAAACTGCAGTTTTGTTTTTTTTTTTTTTTTGTGAAGCCTGAATTGTACAACTTTGACTCATCTCCCAGCCCCCTTCACACCCAGCTTCCCTAGCTGTCAAAGTGCTAAGGGTAATTTGAGCTGTTACGTGTTGTAATTGACATCATCTCATAGCAGGAGACTTGACTCATGTACTGTTTCCTTGTTCTAGCCTTTACTTTCTGTATGGGTA
>NC_056741.1:1922054796-1922282296 GCF_019279795.1 Protopterus annectens | reverse complement strand
CTTCTTGTTCTTTAACTGTCAAGCTAAACTTTATACCAACTACAGTAAAACTTACTAACTCCATGGCCATTGTGCATCTGAAATCTAGAACAGGCTGTACCATTCTGTAATAGAGACAACTCAGACTGTGTATTTTAATTGTATAACCTTCTTTATCCTTAGTACGTGGGGAAACAGGCAGTGTAGAGCAAAGCAAATAAATTTACCATTAGCACATGGGGTAAGATGCATGGTAGAACAAAGCAAATAAGTTTACTATTAGCATATTGTGTAAGATTCAATGTAGAACAAAGCACAGCAATAACTAAACTTAATGTCATAAAGGTATCACTCAACAATTTGACATACATTTGAGATATCACTGCTTTATCTTTATTCAATATACATGTGCCAGGTTGTCAATCTCAGATTTGCTACGGAAAACACTAAAAAGGCTTAAAAACGGGCTAGTGAATATTATTAGTCTAGTTACAGCTCTCCTGTGTTTATTTGGAAACCATTGTGAAACACAAGTTGAAAATCATTGCAAACCTTACCTTAGCTCCTGAAATAAAAGCTGACTGGCCCCCAATGGATATGGAAGAAGAGCGTTAAGAACCACAGACTACTCCCATTGCATGGCAGTCAACAGGCATAGTTTACATACATTAGAAATGCAAAATAACGAGGTTCAAACCTCCCAGCTACCTGCTACATAATCTCGTTAGCCCAGAACAGCCTCGTTAATGTATGTGAGCTCCAAAACTCTCCCTGTAGTCTGGCAGATATTGGTGCTTTCAGTCCTGGACTGTTTCTCAATAGCACACTTGGCAAACAACAAACATATCTTGAGGTATCTGCACTGCAAGAACAGACAGGCTTTACCACCAGAAATAAAGGCATGGCAGCATGGAACAAATCACTTCCTGAGAGCAACCCCCACCCCCACTGACATGGAAACTGGAACAGAAATTAAGAGTAAGCAAGTTAAGCAACCTGTAATTCCAGATAAAATAATCAACAGTAACTCCTACATTGTACTGTTACTTTTAGTGTGATGTCAACAACTGTATGGTGTAAATGATTTAATCTGGGACTCTGATACCCTGTATGTCAAAAGCAGGAAAGTTTAAATGCCTCCACTTTCTACTAATAGCGTCAGTCTTTGAGTCGTCTGAGTTTGAGAAGGCTGTAGTCTGTGGACCACTGTACAGGGTGGCACTTTAATGCACATACTACGGTAATTTGTGTTTCCTCAAAATTATCAGCACAAATCCTGCAGACTAGCAAAGATTAAACTACATTACTGAAGAGAAGGCAAATCTATAATAAGAGTTTTGACTAGTGCTTTTCTCATCAGAGAAAGAGGCGGCAAAAAGTGGTGGGTATTTTGCCATCAGTGTGGGAAAGCTGGGCTTTAACTACAACAATGGGGAAATGCTGGAAGAAGCAGCAATTGGATTTACAGAAGCAAGACAGATGTAGTCTGCTGTATGTACAGGCTTTTCAAGTAAGAATAATATGAAAACAGCAACATGTATTTACAGAAATGAATACACAGAGCACACAGCCACAGAAAATGAGTTTACAGAACAACATACTCAGCATACAAGGTAATATCTAAGATGCGTGTTTTGTTAAGAATTACCAGGTGATAATTAATACCTTCTGTAGAGATCACACACCTATAAAGTACACATGTACATATCAGTCCCTTATAGTTTCAAGCAGACAACCTGAAGATAGTAAGAACAAACAGCACAAGAGTGGCGGGGTTGCAGACAACATGGTAGCTTCTAACAAAAAAAAAGTTGGAAGACTGCATCTGCATTTAAACAGAATTGCAGTACTTAAAAAAAATAATTTGCCATAAAAACATTAATATGTGTGCCTGCACAAAGCTGGTAATGCAAGTAATTGTTCAGTGTTACCTTCATCGTACTTGTGTTGTTATGAACCAACAGTCCTTTCACAGCTTCAGGGTTTATGTACATTTAACTTCATTCAGTCAATTAACTAATGAATTAATTACTTTCTTTTAACTGGTTATGTAGACTGATCCAATGTGGACCAATTCAGGCCACAATCTGAGCGAAAGGCACTCAGGTGAATCATACAAAGTCTGAATGAATCTCAGTACAATCGATATGGTTTAAGAAAATTAAGCAATGAAAATCAGTTAAATGTGTAAGATTAAGGTACTTAATAAACAAACTCTGCTTTTGGTATGATTAGACAATAATGCAATTATAAAACTGTACATTTTACAAATACAAATGAGGCAGTTTAGTACAAAGTGTGAAGGGTTTGATCTGCTAATTAGCTTCATTCAGTAGTCCCGGGTTCGAGTCCCTCAGTCTAAACTTGCAAACTTTGTGAGTGAGGAAATCAGTTGACTAGATTCATTTCTGGAAAGAGTCACACTAGTGACTAGTTTGTTTACTCAGTCAACATGTGAATAATAATAATAATAATAATAATAATTTGAATAATAAAAACACCTTTCCTTGACAGCATATGTAAGTACACATTAAGATACATAGGCAGATCCACCCACATCAGCAAACTCCTCAGTCTCATATATAGATTAAGGCACATAGGCCTGTTATTACACCAAGGCATTACATAGTCCACTCACACACAAAGACTATGACACTTTCTGAAACACCAAGATATTTATGACAAATCTAGAAACATGACAGTATAAGATGCAAATCTAGAAACATGACAGTGCAAGATGCAAACAGACACTCCAATGCAAAATCACATAAAATCCCATTTTCCCCTCAACAGAGCTGTACTGCTGCAGTATAAGTCGTATATGTCCAGTATCACAATTTTCTCAGCACAAAGAAGTCCCATACCTTGTTCCAGAGTTCCGCACTTTTGACAGAATTAAAAATGAAGTAAATCTCACTGAACTCCCTGGTATTTCATTCACATCTGTGGAAGCAATAGCAAATCCAATGCCCTGGCAGGAATAGCTCACTATGCTTTGTAATGCCAAGCTAATGGGAGAGGAACACCTTTGGTAGTCTGTTTTCATAAAATGCCTCTAAAATAGGAACAGGAATGGACTTTAAACCAGTGATTTCTATAAACTGTACTGTTCTGACTCGTCTAAATTCCACACATTCTTAAGGAAAGGAATCTTCAACCCCTAACAGAGCTCAGATTACAAACACTGAGCAAGCATTATGAACCAGGTTGAAAACAAGAGGAACGGCTCCTAGCAACAAACTTCCCTAATATGGGACACTGGAACAAAAGCCAGCCCCAGCAGGTTTCAAGGTTGGAACTCTGGACACTTCAAGGGCATGTGGTTTGAATGGCTGACTATAGCTGTGACTTACTCCATAGTACCTTTTTGTGACAGGTTGCAGCACGTAAGTTGCAAATCTATGTAAGTTAGTGACATAAATAGGTAACTAGATATCAGCATACTAATACATCAAGCCAGCAGACACAGCACTGATAACAGAGTCTGTCCCTATCAGCAGCAGTATAAAATGTGTACAAGTTACATGCCTGACTGCTGATTCTGTAAGGAAATGTTTGTTTGCAGTGCTCATACTGTGCTGTGATATCTATTATTCTTTGAAAAAAAAGTAGTAACAGCAACACAGTTGCAGGGAATGTCCGAAAGATAAAATGAACAATAAGGCTGATGATGATGCAAGTTAAATCAGTGATGCAGAGGTGCTGTGTTTTCAATGAATTTCCATATCTAAATCAGATAGCTACTCTGATCACCGGGATGGGGTGTCCAACATGCTATCAGAACTAACTTTTCTGCCTGCCCAGTTTGTCAGTGGAAGAAAAACTGCTTGCAAAAACCACTTAGTCATTAACATGCAGCAGCAGTGGTGTGAGTTGAGAGCTGTAATACTGACTTATTTGGGGCCAGGGCTTCAAACATTAGCTCCTCATCTGGGGTCTCTTGGGAGACGATCAGAATGCATGGTCCACTTGTTAAAAGGTAAATGAACTGATCCTGCATAGACAATTTTTGCCCATGACTTGGGTGACAAAGAGGAACGGTAAAATGCAAGACAGATGTGGACCGTTTATAGTAGCTTATCAATCAGATTGCTTCTGGGAAGTGAGAAAAAAATAAGAGTACCATCCCCACAAGGAAAAAATAAAACAAGAAAGCAGCACAGACAGGGCACACATATATCACCACTGAACTACTATCCACTAAATCAGAATGTTGTCCACACAAGAAGATGAAGAAAGACTAGAGAGAGGAAAAAATAAAGTATTTAACATTTACAATTTAAAAAGTTCCAAATATAACTCCTTTTGTTTTACTGCCCTGCGTAGCAGGCCAAGTGAAAGGGAAACAGTGAGAAAAATTGTCAAGTGACCAAAATATGTATCATATGAATATAAAAATATCATCTTCATCTAAATGTAGCTGTAGATATAAGGCAGTGATAGATCAGACAGATTCAGACATGTGCCATTCGAGGGGAAAACTTAAAGAATGGAGAGTGCAAGAGATTGTACAGTCATAGTTATATTTTGTAGAAACAGTTAAATTTTATCATTTGTTTAACTTGAATAACTGCCCATTACCATACATCATTTTTCTGTTTTCTTTTCCATCACACTTACAAACATTAGAATTAAGTCCACCACAATCTTGTGTTTTATTGCTCCAGCTCCATATCTATCCAGCTCCTAGAGACAGAGCACAAAGTTACATGAAAATATTTTTTCTCAACTACCACAGAGTCCTTTTGTCACTACACTCTGCTAGTCTGGCAAGCATGCATGTACATAAACCCTAAGCAATTGCTGCACTACAGACTGATACGGGAACATTCTGAAATACCATGGCAGCCATACGTTACATGAATCAAAGTGATACAAGACTGTGATGAAAGGAGAAACTGCCAGCCCAGCTATGTGGAATTTTGTAAATACTTATATGTCATTTGTGAATATCAGCATGATTCATATAATATACTTGTGTTATAAATGTATTAGAACTGTATGCCATGTACATATCAAACTAGGTTTGTACAGACACGTGTGTTGAAAAGATATTTTAGAAACTACTTGTGCTTAAAATGTAATCACAGCATGCCGTACTGGAATAGAACAGAACATAAATGTAAATGCACTATTGTAACGATTTAAATGTATATATTTTAACAGTGGAAACTGCAACACATTAGGTTAACTTCAGTCCAGCAAAACTTCAGAAAAGTACCTGAAATGAAATTATTTATAGGTTACGCAGTAAAAGATATATTTCAGTTTTCAATACAGCAAGGAGACACAATGTCTAAAACTAGGAAACTTTCTGAATTTTCTTTAGTGTGACGTAATTACTAGTTTTGAAATGTGAAGAATACAATTGTTTTATGACTTCTAGCATCAGCCAGAGATCAGAGGGCTATGTATTTTCACAGGTACATGCTAAATACTGTAATGTCCAGCAGTGGGGGCTTTACCTGGGATAGAGTCAGATAACAAGAAAGGATGTCATTTTTCAAGCTATCCCAGTAGTAATATTTGAGATATTAATTTGAGAGGATTCTTAGAGAGACAGCATTCTGTAGTCTGTCTTTGACCTGACAACAACTAGGAGCTCCACTGAGCACATCTGCCTTGCTCTGAAGTTAAGTTTCCACAGAACAGTAAAATTCTCTTACATACAGTCAGGAATATAGTACAGCTTAATTTAGATATTTTTCTTTATTTATCAGAAATTGTCCTGTAATGTTGTTTTAAATATTTCATGTGGTTTTGAACTCTGATGTCACTGTGAATATATATTTAGTATTGACTTGTTCTTTTATTATTTATTATTAAACATATGTAAACCTTTCATTGTGGCTGATCTTTGTAGAGTTATTTAAGTTTTGAGAATGCTTGCATATTTATTTGGTGACTCTGTGTGGACCACTCCTAATAGCCTTGCTCTTGGTCAAACTACCATTTGTAGTAATATTAGTATTACACAGTAAGATTGAACACCCTTTGTTAAGAGCCTTAAAGTAGCTGATAAGGAGTTGGTTGGTGGTAGTGACAACAACCTTATAGTCTGGGCAAAAGGGAGCATAGCTAGCAAACCTGTACCAGCCTTTCTCAGGTGTGTGTGCATGTGTGTGTGTGTGCGTGCGTGCGTGCGTGCGTGCGTGTGTGTGTGTGTGTGTGTGTGTGTGTGTGTGTGTGTATGTGCGTGTGCGTGTGCGTGTGTGTGTGTGTAAATCAAACCTCAAAAAGTATGTATGTCAGCTACTTCGGCAGGGACACGAAGCACTGGTTGGACAGAGAGGGTGCTGGAGGTCTTGGCTTGGCCACTCAGCTGAGATCTCAACTCTATAGCTGTGCCAGTGGGGAGTCTTATTGGGGATCTGGAGAAAGAGGGAGAAAGCAGCCCCAGACTGACAGTGGTCTCTGTATGCTCTTAAGAGAAATTGCACTTGATGCCAAAAGCTGCAACTGGAAATAATGTGTGTGTACCTCTTATTATCCCAGTGTACATTCCCCACTGGTGCCAGTGGTGAGGACTGAGGATCCGTGATTACTGATCCAGTGGTGGGTCAGCATATTATTGTTTGGCAGTGGTATGATATCCACATATTGGGATTCACTGGTGTGGCTATTGAACTCCTGTAGCCTGTAAACAGTGGTCACTAAAGAAGGGGTTTGTCTAAATTGTCTGATACTGATTGTTTAGATTATAATACTGTTAAAATTTGTCTTTTAGAGTGTTTTAAGTTAACACCTGAAACTTATAGGAAAAAGTTTTGTGAGCATAGACGCAAGGCAGATGAAAGTGTGTGTGAATATATTGCTGAACTAAGGACTTATTTTCATAGGTAGGTGACTGGGTTTCAGGTCACCCCTTTGGAAGGGCTGGCAGACTTTTCGGTGAGGGAACAAGTCCTTAGCACTTTGCCTGAGGACATGAGAATCTGATTAGCATACAGGCAATGAATGCTGCAGATGAGTTGGGGAGGGAGAGAGACCTATACCTAGCAAGCAGGGCATCACTGCACAGCAAAGGGATACCCAGTGCTGCTCATGAGTCTAAGGGAATCCATGGTGGGCAGCCTAAAAGTACAGTTGTGTACACTAACCATAAATGTAGATGTTCGAGTGTATTTACTGTTGCAGTCATCACATTTAGGTTATCTGCCTGCAGGTAGCCCTCAGCCAGCCTGAATACCAGAGTCTTGGATTCCTGCATCAGATGCTGTCTCTTCTTCCATGATGTCAGGTCGTCAGGGGTATAAAACATGCAGCCAACGCTATTACAACAGTTTTCCTTGTCCCAGATGTCAGGTGCCCCCACAAAGGGAAGCAATTATATGTTATGGTACACCTCCATCAAAAAGCAAATACACCCGAAAGGTTAAATACACCAAACAAGAAGGAAAGGTAGAGCCAAGAGAAGTCAGGGGGCAGGAGGGAGGGTAACCAGGACTGCAACAGTGAATACACTCGAACATCTACATTTATGGTAAGTATACACAACTGTACTATGTTCTTCATGTTTCATTGTTGCAGTCATCGCATTTGAGTTGATTCCCAAAGCTAAGGAAGGGAGGAGGAAGTTGGAGAGCATTAGGGCCAGCTATTAAGCCCTGCAAGACTGCAGTGGCAAAACCAGCTCTGGATTTAGAAAAAATAGGCATGTGGTAATGCTTGGTGAAGGTATGTACGGAGCTCCAGGTAGCAGCTTCTAGGATGTCCCTGGTAGGGACTTCTCTGAAAAAGGCTGTAGATGTAGATGCAGCCCTGGTGGAATGTGTCTAGAGATATTTAACCTCTTAGAGCACTTGCATATCTATTTGGTGACATTATGCAGGCCACTCCTAATAGCCTTGCTCTTTGTCAAACTGCCATTTGGATTAATAGTAGCATTACACAGTAAGTTTGGATACCCTTTGCTAACGGCCTTAAAGTAGCTGATAAGTAGTGGCTAGTGGAGGTGAAAACTACCTTATAGTCTGGGCAGAAGGGGAAATAGTTAGTTAACCTGTGCCAGCCTTTTCCAGGTGTGTGTGTAAATAAACCAAACCTCAAAGTGTGTGTGTGTGTGTGTGTGTGTGTGTGTGTGTGTGTGTGTGTGTGTGTGTGTGTGTGTGTGTGTGTGTGTGTGTGAGAGAGAGAGCTGCTTGGGCAGGGACACAAAGCACTGGTTGGACAGAGAGATTGCTGGTGGTCTTGGCTTGGCCACTTAGCTGAGATCTCAACCTTATAGCTGTGCCAGTGAGGAGTCTTATTGGGGATCTGGAGTAAGAGGGAGAAACCAGCCCCAAACTGACTGTGGTCTGTGTGTGCTCTTAAGGGAAATTGCACTTTACTGTGTATGTACTTGTCATCCTCCCAGTGTGTACATCCCCCACTGTTGCCAGTAGTGAGGATTGAGGCTCCCAGTATCAAACTCCACATACAACAGTTTACCTTCAACCCATTGATATGACCTAGTTACTATGCAAACTGAGACACAAAGAATGCATGGAGATCCATACCTTTGTTAAAGAGTCATTTTATCATTCTGGTCCTTCTGAACAATATGCAACTCAACTATTTGCTTATTTTTAGACTGATGTGTACCTTTCTGTTTGTCACATTTACTTTCTTTATCTTTCATTTCTTTTACAGTTCTTCAAGTATGCTCATTATGCCATTTTTCTATACTGTCTGCACTCTAAGACTTTACATCAGCATTCTGAAATATTCTGTTTTCCACAATAGTAACACTTATAGTTACCCACCACCTTGGACTTACTCTCTGTAGACATTTTATCTCAATATTTTTCCAAGTCGAATTCCCCTCAGTCAAAAACTCTTTTTTTTTTTTTTTTTTTTTTTTTTGCAAATTAATTACCACAAATTAATCTATCGCAAAGGATACAATTTAAGTTATTCTTAAATTCATAACAATCAGCCAACTGTTTCAGAATTGCAACAAACTGTGTTCTCACCTTCATTTTGGTTTCTTTTATGTAAGCAAAATCTCACTGAAATGACTAGTAGTCAGAGAAGGAAATCAGTCTCCAAAACTTCCACTGTTATTATAAGATTTGGTGCCTTTAATTTTTCCTTCCTTCTGGATGAACCAATTTGCACAATAATCCAATTGTTTTACCTTCCATTACTCTTAGAAACCTGATGGCATTTTTAGCCTTCTTCAGTATCACTTGCCAAAACAAAAAACTCAAAAATTTTTGTATACAAAATCCATGACTCTTCAATTTTATGAAAATGACCTAATGGCCCACTAAATTTATACATTTTTGGATTTTCTCATGTGTTCCTGAGGCTCAGTATCTTTGAAAAAGTAACATTAGTTCAAAAGAAATGATTGTTGAAGAGTATTATGCTCCATTTTGGGGAATGTTTCCCTTCCCCAATGTTGTATAACTGTAGAGTTGATATATACGTTCAAGGCATATGAAGACTTACCCCTTATGTGGAAGGGGCACATACCTTTCAATTGTCCAGATTTTCACCTCATATTTTTGCCCTGTACCTCATAAAATGTATGGGTTTCTGGCAAATTGTTCAGAAATGAAGTCACTAAATAATGACATACATCTGAGTTTCAGACTTCATATCCTTCTGAAAATGCATGCTAATACAAATCCTGTTATTCTAGCTACTTTATAAATGTATAGGAGTCATATTTAAAATATGTCCCTATTTTGGGGCCTTTGTCACCTCCACCAATTATTTTAGTTTTTTTTTAGGCTTTGTCCAGATGTTTTCCTCTAAGGTTGAGAGGTAAGAACAGGCAGCTTTTGAATATTTTCAGTCAAACATATGCAGCATGTATGACTGGGTTTTGCTCTTTCATAGCAGAACACTAACTTCCCTTTCACTCTCTTATTTTACTTTCTCACTTTTTATATATATTTTTTCTTTTCTTCAGTTTACCATGCACTTTCACAGATTGCTATGCTCACTCAACTGCAAATTTTAAGTTCTAAACATGCTATACAGAGTACACAGCAAGCAAGAAAGAGAAGAAAATATCTTTCTACTTTTTAACATTTGTGGTTGCCATTCTGAGTTCCACTGATATGGACCAGGAATCTTGTCACTGTTCTATGGTTCTGGCAGTAAGTATTAAACATTTTCTAAAACAACACTAGAGCAGAGCTGAGGCTTTCCAAGATGGCTGCACACTGATCAATAACCTTACTTCAACTCTCCCAGTGTGAAAAAAGAAACAGAAAGAGAAGGCCCAGAAACTCTGTCACTTTTAGTAAATCTAGTTACTGACTGTTAAGTACACTGCCTGGATGCCAGCAAAGAAGAAACAAAGAGTACCTGAAAGAAAATCAACTAGAAAAGGTGAAGGGAAAACACTGACTGCCAAAAACCCTTCAGCTGTTCAGTAAAAGGCTGGCTGAGTATGAGACTGCTCAAGAAAAGAGAGTTAAAAAATGGTAGAATGTAGAGGACAAAGCATATAAGGAAATTCAGAGATTTCCTGCTGTACCACAGAAACTAGAAGGAGAAAAATATAATTTTGTTGAAAAGAGAGGAAATTAATGAGTGGGTAGTGCAAATTATTTGGGAGTTATGCAGGATTGAAAGTACTACAGAAGTCATAGCTAGTGAGTAGAACAAAATGAAAACGGTATTTAAAAATAGGGTGTGAATAAAAGAAAAGGAGATACAATTAGGAAGTAACAAGAATTACTTAGAGGGACTAAGAATGGTTAAAGTATTGCAGAATAAGGGGAATCTCACAGAACAAGAAGAGGTGCAACTGCACAGTGTTAAACAGAAAATAAGGGAGGACCTGGATAATATGCATGAGTTTAGAAAGATTGCTGTTAAGCAAAACTAAACTAATGTCTTCCGGCTTTTCCCGGTTAGGGGTCACCACAGCGGGACTACGGTCCGCTAATGATTGGCAGTGGATTTTTACGGTGCCAAGGTGCCAGCCTGATGCCCAACCCTCAAAGAAGGCACACCCATTCATGCACGCACCTACCTACATATCTTTAAATGTCACTCGACCGCGGGGAGGACATGCAGACTCCACACAGAAAGCGCTCCAAACTTTTTTGATAATAACTCCAGAACACAAAAACTTTAACCATAATGACTTAGGCAACATAAAGTAGAAAGGGTTGTTGCCAAATGTAGGCAGCCTATAACAAGAAAAATAACCAGAGAGTCTGTAGAGGTATTAGAGATAGTTAAAAAAATTATGAAATTTTTTATAAGCAGAGAAATGGGGAAATCAAGAAAAACACATAACATCCAATGATATGCCAGTGAGGAAAGGTACACAGCTGAATAAATGTGAAACATGAAAATCAATAAAAGCCAGCAAGAAAAATCACAAATGGAAATATTTATGGAATACTTAAATATGCCAAGGTAGAAGATGAGATAAAAATGGTGATGTATACCCAATCTGCAAGACAGTCTCCATAAAAAGATGGTATTCCAGAGGAAGTTTAGAAGCTGGGAGAGAAGAAAGTGATAAAGATCTGGAAGGATTTGTTTAATGGCATTTTAAAAGTAAGGGTAGTACCAGCATCCTAAAAAAAAAGCTGTGGTAATAGCAAAAGATGGTAAAAACCCATCAGATCCAGCTTCATTTAGGCCCATTTCAATTTCAAACCATAACTATAAAGTAAATGCACAAATCCAAAACTCAGAGCTGCTGTTAGTTGAGGTAGGATACTCACGCTAAAACACTAGTAAAACTCAGTCCAAAAAGATGCGTGACTTTCCAATGAGCAATAAAATGAAAGTAGAAATTCAAACAAATAAATCCATGTAAGTTAGCAAATTGTTTATTCCAAAGCAGTAGCTTTCGCCAAAGGCTTCTTCAGACTCTTTACACAAACTAAAACTTTGAACATCACTTTTAAAACCAACAAAAGCTTGTGATAGGATCTCTATAATCACATGTTTCCTTCATTTAAAAATACAGTAACCCATTAAACTCAGTTCCATGAATGTTACCTTGTTCAGCTAAGAAAAATACTGGTATATTAAAAGTAAGAACTGAATAGTTCAAAATAAACATACATAAAAACATACATAAAAAACATACATAAAAATGCATCGGTGCCCAAACATACATTATATTATATTAAACAATTGAGTATATCTCAGAGCCTTGTCATATTTACTTATCATCTCATGGTGCTTTAGGAAAATCTCGTACTGAACTTTCAGGCAGTATATATCAAAAAGCCATTTCAGACTTGGTTAGTATAACCCAGACTGCTTGTAATGCACATATTTACAAAGTGTGACTTTAGATATTTCCGTGTTTTACTGGAAGTTCATATTATCCAGCGTAGGCTCAGAAAACAGTCAACAATTACAGGTGGTTAAAACTTGTATCACATTAGTTAGGCTATTCTCGTATAAATCAAAAGTTAAAACAGTTTTTCAAAATTACTTATTTTCTGCAGACTCTGAAACGCTTTTAAAAATCACAGCACAACAAAGTATTCCTTGCGCGTATGTGCCTGGTTAATTCTTGAATGCAAAACAAAGAACGCTACTGTGCGTGCCATTACGCACATAGCGTTCATAAAAATAAACATTGTGTCTATTTAAAAAGCCGATTAGGCTTACAACAGGCATAAGTACATGACGAGCTTTTCAATAGCTGTCCATTAGTTCATGCCTTAGTCTCTTCAATCTCCGTTAATAAACAGGGACATTTGACATTTCAGGATGTGAACGTAACTTACAAAATGTGGGTGGAAGAATGCTTCAACAATAAACGAAGCAACAAAAACGTCTATATGGAAACAGAGCAATATCTTAATAATTAACTTGACTCTCGTACAGATCCACAATGGTGGAAATAAGCACACTGACTTAAGCAACCATTAATTGCACTTTATAATTGTTACATCCTTGATACCCAAATTTAAAATATAGACATTGTGAAATGTTAAAACTCTTATGTGGTGAAGCGGAAAATATAGGGAAGGAATACATGAGGGAGGGGAAAATGGGAAGTATTTTGGCACATATATTCTGTTAATCCCGAATGGCATCCTGAGGTGTCTTACATTAGTTTTTATAAACAGTACTTTTCAATACTAAATATATGTGTGCAAAGATTCATTTCTTATGACAAATGTTGAAAGTATATGAAATGCCTACAATATGTCTGAGTATATAGATAGGTCATCTACACCATGGTCATAATGTTGTGAGGAAAATGTACCTAACTAATGTGGAATTTAGAACAGTTAGTGGGAGATCTCTTTACCTCGTAATCTTCTACTTTTCAAAAATGGCTTTATTTGGATTTTATCGTTAAGGCCTGGTGGTTTATCGGACCTTAATCTTATGATCCATCTTGTTTCTTGTTCTAAAGTTCTTTTTTTTAATTATCACCGAATGGCAAAATCCTCCCAGTGTGTACATCCCCACTGTTGCCAGTAGTGAGGATTGAGGCTCCCAGTATCAAACTCCACATACAACAGTTTACCTTCAACCCATTGATATGACCTAGTTACTATGCAAACTGAGACACAAAGAATGCATGGAGATCCATACCTTTGTTAAAGAGTCATTTTATCATTCTGGTCCTTCTGAACAATATGCAACTCAACTATTTGCTTATTTTTAGACTGATGTGTACCTTTCTGTTTGTCACATTTACTTTCTTTATCTTTCATTTCTTTTACAGTTCTTCAAGTATGCTCATTATGCCATTTTTCTATACTGTCTGCACTCTAAGACTTTACATCAGCATTCTGAAATATTCTGTTTTCCACAATAGTAACACTTATAGTTACCCACCACCTTGGACTTACTCTCTGTAGACATTTTATCTCAATATTTTTCCAAGTTTTTTTTTTGCAAATTAATTACCACAAATTAATCTATCGCAAAGGATACAATTTAAGTTATTCTTAAATTCATAACAATCAGCCAACTGTTTCAGAATTGCAACAAACTGTGTTCTCACCTTCATTTTGGTTTCTTTTATGTAAGCAAAATCTCACTGAAATGACTAGTAGTCAGAGAAGGAAATCAGTCTCCAAAACTTCCACTGTTATTATAAGATTTGGTGCCTTTAATTTTTCCTTCCTTCTGGATGAACCAATTTGCACAATAATCCAATTGTTTTACCTTCCATTACTCTTAGAAACCTGATGGCATTTTAGCCTTCTTCAGTATCACTTGCCAAAACAAAAAACTCAAAAATTTTTGTATACAAAATCCATGACTCTTCAATTTTATGAAAATGACCTAATGGCCCACTAAATTTATACATTTTTGGATTTTCTCATGTGTTCCTGAGGCTCAGTATCTTTGAAAAAGTAACATTAGTTCAAAAGAAATGATTGTTGAAGAGTATTATGCTCCATTTTGGGGAATGTTTCCTTCCCCAATGTTGTATAACTGTAGAGTTGATATATATGCTCAAGGCATATGAAGACTTACCCCTTATGTGGAAGGGGCACATACCTTTCAATTGTCCAGATTTTCACCTCATATTTTTGCCCTGTACCTCATAAAATGTATGGGTTTCTGGCAAATTGTTCAGAAATGAAGTCACTAAATAATGACATACATCTGAGTTTCAGACTTCATATCCTTCTGAAAATGCATGCTAATACAAATCCTGTTATTCTAGCTACTTTATAAATGTATAGGAGTCATATTTAAAATATGTCCCTATTTTGGGGCCTTTGTCACCTCCA
The DNA here is from genome assembly GCF_019279795.1 of Protopterus annectens. Taxonomy (NCBI): domain Eukaryota; kingdom Metazoa; phylum Chordata; order Ceratodontiformes; family Protopteridae; genus Protopterus; species Protopterus annectens. The sequence continues at coordinate 1,922,267,639 of NC_056741.1, read as the reverse complement.
CCAATTATTTTAGTTTTTTTTTAGGCTTTGTCCAGATGTTTTCCTCTAAGGTTGAGAGGTAAGAACAGGCAGCTTTTGAATATTTTCAGTCAAACATATGCAGCATGTATGACTGGGTTTTGCTCTTTCATAGCAGAACACTAACTTCCCTTTCACTCTCTTATTTTACTTTCTCACTTTTTATATATATTTTTTCTTTTCTTCAGTTTACCATGCACTTTCACAGATTGCTATGCTCACTCAACTGCAAATTTTAAGTTCTAAACATGCTATACAGAGTACACAGCAAGCAAGAAAGAGAAGAAAATATCTTTCTACTTTTTAACATTTGTGGTTGCCATTCTGAGTTCCACTGATATGGACCAGGAATCTTGTCACTGTTCTATGGTCCTGGCAGTAAGTATTAAACATTTTCTAAAACAACACTAGAGCAGAGCTGAGGCTTTCCAAGATGGCTGCACACTGATCAATAACCTTACTTCAACTCTCCCAGTGTGAAAAAAGAAACAGAAAGAGAAGGCCCAGAAACTCTGTCACTTTTAGTAAATCTAGTTACTGACTGTTAAGTACACTGCCTGGATGCCAGCAAAGAAGAAACAAAGAGTACCTGAAAGAAAATCAACTAGAAAAGGTGAAGGGAAAACACTGACTGCCAAAACCCTTCAGCTGTTCAGTAAAAGGCTGGCTGAGTATGAGACTGCTCAAGAAAAGAGAGTTAAAAATGGTAGAATGTAGAGGACAAAGCATATAAGGAAATTCAGAGATTTCCTGCTGTACCACAGAAACTAGAAGGAGAAAAATATAATTTTGTTGAAAAGAGAGGAAATTAATGAGTGGGTAGTGCAAATTATTTGGGAGTTATGGGATTGAAAGTACTACAGAAGTCATAGCTAGTGAGTAGAACAAAATGAAAACGGTATTTAAAAATAGGGTGTGAATAAAAGAAAAGGAGATACAATTAGGAAGTAACAAGAATTACTTAGAGGACTAAGAATGGTTAAAGTATTGCAGAATAAGGGGAATCTCACAGAACAAGAAGAGGTGCAACTGCACAGTGTTAAACAGAAAATAAGGGAGGACCTGGATAATATGCATGAGTTTAGAAAGATTGCTGTTAAGCAAAACTAAACTAATGTCTTCCGGCTTTTCCCGGTTAGGGGTCACCACAGCGGGACTACGGTCCGCTAATGATTGGCAGTGGATTTTTACGGTGCCAAGGTGCCAGCCTGATGCCCAACCCTCAAAGAAGGCACACCCATTCATGCACGCACCTACCTACATATCTTTAAATGTCACTCGACCGCGGGGAGGACATGCAGACTCCACACAGAAAGCGCTCCAAACTTTTTTGATAATAACTCCAGAACACAAAAACTTTAACCATAATGACTTAGGCAACATAAAGTAGAAAGGGTTGTTGCCAAATGTAGGCAGCCTATAACAAGAAAAATAACCAGAGAGTCTGTAGAGGTATTAGAGATAGTTAAAAAAATTATGAAATTTTTTATAAGCAGAGAAATGGGGAAATCAAGAAAAACACATAACATCCAATGATATGCCAGTGAGGAAAGGTACACAGCTGAATAAATGTGAAACATGAAAATCAATAAAAGCCAGCAAGAAAAATCACAAATGGAAATATTTATGGAATACTTAAATATGCCAAGGTAGAAGATGAGATAAAAATGGTGATGTATACCCAATCTGCAAGACAGTCTCCATAAAAAGATGGTATTCCAGAGGAAGTTTAGAAGCTGGGAGAGAAGAAAGTGATAAAGATCTGGAAGGATTTGTTTAATGGCATTTTAAAAGTAAGGGTAGTACCAGCATCCTAAAAAAAAAAGCTGTGGTAATAGCAAAAGATGGTAAAAACCCATCAGATCCAGCTTCATTTAGGCCCATTTCAATTTCAAACCATAACTATAAAGTGTTTGTGTCTATAATGGTTAAAAGAATGACAAAGGTGTTGCATAAATTGATAGATAAGGGTCAATATGGCTTTGTGGAGGGGATTCAAACATTTGACAATACTAATTGAGCAATGGTGATCCAGAAGGAAGCAGAATGTAAGAAAATACCACTATTGTTGATGGGTCTTGATGTAGAGAAAGCATCTGACAGAGTAAGATTGGATAGTTTGAGTACGGTAATGGAAGCATTTGCATTCCTTCATAGAATAATAAGGTTAATTGGGGGATATACAAGGGATCAGAGGTAAAAATCAATGAAGGAGGGTTCTTCTCTGATACATTTTGTCTGAACAGAGGAACCAGGCAGGGGTGTCCTCTTTCTCCTTTGTTATTTGTATTACATTTAGAATATTTTTATCAACCAGAAGTTGTGGATCGTTATTAATAGAGTTGAAGAATTTTATCTGGGAAAGGAAAAGGACAAGAGTCAATAGGATAAACTGATCCTTCCAACAGAACAAGGTGGTTTAAGTTTACCTGATTTGAAGAGATATTTTAGAGCTACACAGTTAATGCTCTTATACATAACACAAGCAGAAAGGGGAAAGGGATGTTGAGGATGCAAGGGGGAAATGTAAGAAATAAGGGGAGAGAGATGGATTTTGGATGCATATACTTGAGGAGAATAACAGCAATCATACAGAATATTATGTATACATCTATATTATACTCATAATGTAGCAGAAAGTATACCAAAAACTAAATCAAAACAGGATTGGAGAAAGGAGATCCTGCCAATAGAGATAAATGAAATTAGGGGTACACAGAATAGGCAAGAGGGGGCTGGAATTTACTGGAAGAAGCTGGCAAAAGAACCAAAGTACTGCAAGCAAATAATTAGAGAGGGAAATGTAATAGAATGGGAAGAGGCCAAAAGACATTTGGACTGAAGGCTAGACAGTGCCTTCTCTATCAGGGATTGATATTAGAGTATAGGCAAAGAGAAAGGGACAGGGGAATCCTAAGCGAAAGGCCTGAATTGGTTGAGTTTTTAGGTGAATCCAGAGCAGACGCTGCTGTTAAAAATAGGATAATTAGTAGGGCATATTGCATGATAACTACAGGAATCAATCAGAAGAGGTCAAAAAAGATTGGGAAGAGAGATCAGATAAGCCAGTCACAAGGAAGCATATGTATGGCGTTCAAATATACAACAAAGTCTAGAAGATTTAAGATTTTTGCTTGCAAGTGTTTGCACAGGTACTTTTATACCACAAGTATAGACCAAATAATTTTTCCTCAGATAGATGGTAAGTGTTGCAGGTGTGATGGGAAAGAAAGGGGTACCTGGGGCATATGTTTTCAGAGTGTTGTCAGTTGGTAGACTTTCAAAAATACCTAGTACAGAGTACTAACTAACAAAATGATTTTTATGAGCTGGGATACAAGATCTGAATTGTCTAGACACAGTAAGGCCTTGTTAAATTTAATTCTGGTTGCTGCCAAAAAAATTCTAGAAAATGGAAATCAAAGTCTAAACCAACCATACTTGAAGTAGTGAATATTGTAAACTAGCTTAAAAAAAACAGGAAGTGAGATCTTTAGAAAAAGATAGGAGCAAATTACAAAGGAAAAAAATGGAAACTACATGCAGAAAAATGTTTTAGAGGAGGATAGAGGTTTAAGAAAGGCAGGAATTGAACAATTTATGTAATGATGAATTGAGTATATTACATAGAATAACGTGATTTATAATGTTTGCAAATGTGAACTTGTTAATATGATTTCTTTACTTTTACATAAATGTACGTTTGGTTATGTCACAAGTGATAATTCAATAAATGTGTTTAAAAAAAAAACACTAGAGAGGAGCTTATTTTGAGACATGCTTTTGTGCTACATTTTTTGTCACACAGATACACACATAGTTGTGTTAAGGAACCATACCGTAAAATATACACAGCTAGAGCAAGCCATACCCTCAGACATATACTACTACAGGAGGCCATGCCCCCAAACATACACAGCCACAGCAAGCCACACCCTCAAACAGGCACAGCTACAAAAAGCCCTGCAGGACATAAATATATAATGTGTACAGCTTCTGTTCACAATTTTAGGATTTAGTTTAAAAACTTACTTGCCATCATTTCATATTTAAACTTCATGTCAGACATATAATCTTCAGAGAAGGTCTTACATGTGTGAAAGGAGGAAGACTACTGCAGATGGAAGAAAGTCTTTACTGACTACCTATGTAAAACTAAATTCAGTCCTCAGGTCCACAGGTATTTATACTGTGCCATATAAAGGATAACTCCATGACTGCAAACAACTTTTTTTTGTAAAATAATTTACCTTTGGAAGCTGCACTATTTGCTGAGAGGTATCGGTACCCATTTTTACAGAAGACCCAGTGAGAAAAAATTTCAGATTTATTATATTATTATAAAATATGCAAAACTGTTGCATGCATTTCATCAACAAGTCTAAAAAGGTCAAGCCATTAACTTTTTTAATTTTATTTTTAGTTTAATATAAATGGTAGGCAAAAGAAAAAGGTCCATGAAAAATGTCTAGTGTGCAAATGGATCCTTTATTGCCACAGTCTGGTCATTCCAAGAGTACCAATAATACAAGGCAGCACATACTAGAAGGAGAAGAGGAAGCCGTGTGTGTGTGTGTGTGTGTGTGTGTGTGTGTGTGTGTGTGTGTGTGTGTGTGTGTGTGTGTGTGTGTGTGTGTGTCAGACACAAAATACAAAAAAAATTCAAGTAACCATGTATATGGTGGAATGTAAAGAGAGTACAGTCCAGGTATGCTGGACATGACTGTGCAGAATCTGTAAATGACTGGTAGAGGGGAGCCAAATTCATGTCCATATGTGTGTGCACATGGCAAACTGATTAACATGACAAAAGGTTAAGTGTTTGGATAGAGTCAAGGTTAAGTGTTAGGTTAGAATCAGCAGCATGTATATTACTAGACTTGAAGATGGCTGCATCTTAATAAATGAAACACATTCTTAATGACCACTGTCTTGTTAGGTGGCCTAGGACTGTCTACTAGGGAATTTAACAAGAAAATTGGCAGGATATTAAACAGGGAGGTAACACAGTAGCAGCTTGGAGACTTCGATTCTGACTGAATTCTGTTAAATCTGAAAATATAAATAGTATTTGTAGAATTTTTTTTATTATCTGCGCATCACACAAATGTCATATGTAAGTAATAAAGATTTTAAATGGTTCACTGTATCTCGATTCTTTTCATAAAGGTACTTTACTGCCTTCCCTGGTGTCTTTTCTCACAGCTATAAAATGTGCAACAGTCCCAAAGGACTTTATTTTCACCAGTTAGATAAAATAAGAAAGTCATCTTTGTCAAATTTTCCCACAATACACCCAGCTCCACAGTACAGATGGATAACAACCTGACTCTAAGATCAGTTAACAGCGTGGGCACTGCATAAGGTTGGCGAGGGAAGGTGGGACTGAGTGATCGACTCTAGTCCTCTTCTCCTTCTAGTCCTGGTGGGAGGAAGGTGGACAGGCTCACTGTAATGCCATTATGTACTATAGAAGAGGTGTACAGACAGCGCGCTCTTTATACACTGCAGATGTGTGCTTAGCACTGCTAACCTTTGTTCATGCAGAAGCCTTCATGGCATTTGTGTGGGAATGTACGCACCCATAAGAGGAAAGAACAACAGACCCTCATATATGCAAACATGCATGCCAAACACTGCAGGAGGGGTCTAGGTCTTAGTAGTAAACACTCTGATGTCTGCTTGGATAGTTTTCTGCAACTGGCTCTTACCCTAGGAGAGGAAAAAATGAGCCAATCAATTGCAGGAGGGTTGATGACTGGCAGGTAGTAGAGGAGCAATCATAAAAAATGTAGTACAGTACATTAAAAGCAAAACTTTTAAAACTGAAAAGTAGAAAGTACAAATGTATAGAAATATATGTAAATTAGTCTTTTGAAGGCCAACCCTGCAAATCCTAAAACAGCTAGGTGGAACATAAAGGGACATTTCTGCAAATTCGTCACCTGTGTAGGTACAGAATGTTGCAGCCACCCCTACCCCTAACAACCACAACTACTTCCAAGGTCAGTGATCTCACAGAAAAGACTGCAATGACTTCAGCAAACTGGTGGCTTACACAATCAACAAATGACATGGGAATTGTATGGTTGGTCTGCATGCAATTGCATGAGTCACATAAAACACTGTACTTCAGCACTGACTAACCTAACACATTGCACAGAAAGTGTTTATTACTATCATTACTGAAACTGTATATCTTCTATGTGAAAAGCCCACAGAATGTCACTGTAACATATACAAATGTGTAAGCAGTCACTACTACTTTACTTCCATTGCACTGTAGTAAAAATGTTTCACTGAAACAACATTGTTTTTAATGTTACACCAGTTCTCAGCTCAATAAAGGTACTACTTGTTATTGAAAGTATTACATACAAAAACTAAATCTTATTAGTAACAATATAATTAATGGGAAAACTCTCACATAGCTTTAAACTATCCACGTTTTTACAAATCTCAGGAATGTATCTATAAACAGCTTTGGCCTGTCTCTTCCTAAGCAAATTTTCACCCCATCTTGTTTTTCCAAGTTTGTTATGCACACCATCACCGCCTAATGTTTGCGTCCATTTTTCCTGTTTTCGTAACAGATAAAGGCATGGGATGTTGACCGTGGGAATTCTGGGAATGTTGTCATGAAACACTGAGCCTCACACATTAAGCGACGTTCTGCTGGGAGAAATGTTGCTATTACATCTGGGTATACTGAGTAACAAGGTTAATATAGGATAAACTTCAGAATTTATAAATCTGTCAGGAGACATTATCTTAATGAAAACATAGCATTGTAGGAAAGTTTGCCACTGCCAGCAATGAATAATTCAGATTAAAGCTATGGACACTGTCTTTTTTGCATGTGTTTATACATAAGATAGGGACTAAGATAACCACAGGAAATGTATTTAATGATGTTTTGTTATAGCAATAAATTATATATGAACACTGTTTAGGCTGAATTTACTCATGCATGATGTAGTGTGGTTATGAAGTCACTTCTAACAAGTACCCTGAGTTATGGAAAGCATACCTGTCAACCTCTTAGAGCAAGAAGTCTGGACAAAGCCATAAATAATGGGGGACCAAAAGCCCAAAAATAGGGACACTTTTTAAATATTACTTTTACAAACTTAGAATGTTGATAGAATGACAGGTTTTGCATTAGCATGAGTTTTCCGAAGGGTATGAAGCCTGAAATTCAAATGTCTGTCTGTATTTTCTGAATTCAACCCTCAATGATTTGCCAGTGATTTGCTAGAAAGCCACAATTTTATGAGAAACAGACCAAAAATATGAGACAAAAACCTGGACATTCTGCGAAAATCTTTAGAGTTGAGAGGCATGATGCAAAAGTAAACATAACCTGCACAGGGCCTACACAATAACATGGTTTATTGCTATTAGAACATTTTTATTTACTTTACAGTGGAGTCCAAATGCATTAACACTACAGATTCAGCAGCAAACAAACACTTCATAGCAAATTCTTGTTCAGCATTGTGTTTTACAGCCCAGTTCAGACTTTGTAATGGCTGAACTGTAATGTCTTGTCAGTTGTGTTAGCTTTTTGCAACATATTTTATTAAACTTGTACTGTGAATGTACATGCATGCATGTACGTGTGTGTGTGTGTGTGTGTGTGTGTGTGTGTGTGTGTGTGTGTGTGTGTGTGTGTGTGTGTGTGTGTGTGTGTGTCATACCTCTCAACTTCTTAGTGCAAGAAATCTGGACAAAGCCCAACAAAAAGGGGAGACAAAGGCACAAAAATAGGGACATTTTTAAATATTGCTCTTATAAACTTAGAAAGTTGCTAGAGTAACAGGGCTTGTTTTAACATACATTTTCTGAATGATGTAAAGTCTGAAACTCAAATGGATGTCATTATTTAGTGACTTCAATCCTCAGATCATCCCAGTGATTTACCAGAAAACCACAAATTTTATGAAGAACAGACCAAAAATATGAGCCAAAAATCTAGACATTCTTTGAAAATCTGGACAGTTGACAGGTACGTGCGTGCGTGTGTGTGTGTGTGTGTGTGTGTGTGTGTGTGTGTGTGTGTGTGTGTGTGTGTGTGTGTGTGTGTGTGAGAGAGAGCTCTTTTGTATCTTAATTGATGCCATTCTTTAAATTATTCCATTTTGACAAGTTAAACTACCTTTATTCTAAGTAAAATGAAACAAATTAAATAAAATTAATTTATAGCAAAGGTAAACGTTTGAAGGATGATTTTTATAATTTTCTGAGACCGTATGTAATTCATCCATAAACTGCCATGTACAACTTTTGTGTTACTACTGCCTATGAACTGAAAGGGATATACAAAAGAGGGGAACAATTCAATTTCCACAGTTTTAAAAGTTGTGAAATGAAAAAAGCAAGGTTTTATCAGCGTAGTTTTACTAAGGGAGCTCTGCCACGAAATATAAAAAAAGAGGTTAGTAGCTTCTGCTTTCTCTGTAATGACAAACCTTTTTCAGTGATGAGACTGACACACTTTTCACCATGAGTAAGGATGAAATTTATTTGTGGAGACAAGCAGTTTTGACCAGATTAATTTCTCATACTTGCTTTCTTTAAAAATGCCATGAAAAAAATGTTCTATTTGGTTCAGTTTAAGTTTTAGGTTCCAATCTAAACATTTTACTTAGAGTAAAGGTGCAAAGCATGTCAATAAGGTCACGTCTGTTACAGCTGTTGGAGCAAGCATCGTACATACGTTTACTAAAATGAAGACTGGTTTATTTTGAGATATGTCTTAGAAAAAAAGTATAACTGTGAATATATTAAGGAATAAGGAATTAATTCAACACTCATATGATATGCCCAAGTGACCTATACATCCTCATTTTAGATCCTCATTTTATAAACTGACAGACTTTAAATGACAAAAAAAAATCATAGCTTCTATTCACAGCAGACATTTAAAAGGTCATATTCTAAGTACGGCGGCATAAACTGGCATTAATTTTCATTTTATTTTGCTTCCAGGTTTAATGAAAGAAGTTGTTTTATGTATTCATTCCTGTGTTGAAGATATTATCCAAGTCCATACATTAAATATTACTTCTGCTTTAAAAAGCGCTTCTTTTAGAGCTCGTCATCAGAAATATTACCTTCCTAGTGCAGTTTTTTACAGTTACAAAAAAAAAGTAATAATAAAATTAACCTAGTTCACTTTCTTAGATGCTAAGGCAAATTGCATTGTATTATTATTTGCTCCAGCTTTCAATTTCTTGCAACTAGAAAAAAATAACAATTGAACTACAGGCAAAGAGAGCTTGCTCCATGAGGTATGAACATCCAACTTTTGAGAAGTTTCTCGCATTCTCTTGCCTCTTACTGCTCTGTAAAACTACCTTATGTATATAACTCATGCATTCTGTAATTCCTTCTTCCATTCTTGACTAGTGTACCTGCTCTGGAGGATTGACAAATGCATTCAGCACTCTCTGTATGAAAAAAAAACATTCTCCTATCACCCCCATTTCCCCCTTTTCTATTTTTAAATCATAACTACTTGGTTTTTACATGCTTCTTTTTTCAGGAAGGTGATAACTTCTTATAAGTCACATATCTCCCTTTTTGTCTTCTCCCAAAGTATCTATGAAAACAGAGTGAAACATGAAAAATGACAGTTATAAAGAAGGTATGACAAACAATGCAGTTCACAGGAATAATGACAACCACTCTTGTTACTTAACATTAAATGTACCCCAAAGCTCCTGCTCTGCAGTAGCTAGGTAGTAACCTGTATTTTTTTCTGGCCACCCTGTTTGGTAGCAGCTTCTCAGAGCTATATTCTTAGCCTGTCTTGCTTTACATAAGCTGGTGAAAACCATTCTCACGTTTGCGACTAAACTTTCAGTGAAACTAAATTCCTTCCTCAAGAACAAGTGCGTGTCTATAGATCCATTATTTAGGCTGATTCTTCAGGCTTTACGTGCATATTCCTATACATCTGTCATTAGGTCATCTGCTAAGCTACTTAAATCTTCCATTCAGTCTTCTTCTGTTCAAGGGACTACAATGTTCTCAGGGAACAGAGACTGTGGGATAACTTAAAGGTATCTTGTTCAGCATGTATAGGAACATAACGTATGGAAGGTGTGAGGATATCACATACTGCTTCCCAGTCTAGATGAAATAACCTACTGAAAGCAATTATGACCCGATAATAGTCTGTCCCACTTCCTTGAAGAGGTACAAAAGATGGGTCAGTGGTCACTGACTGAACTATCAAGAGCCCAGGCTCTTTGATCCTGCTACCGCGGTTGGTCAGAAACTACTGAGTGGTTGAATGCTTTAAGACTGTGCCTTAAGAGGAAACAACAGGATTTCCATGAAGCTGTAGATGGGAACTCTGTAAGTCCTCAGTTCTAGAGGAAGTAGTCCAGGCTGATAATAGAACAGAAGTCGTAGGATCACAAAAATTCAAGGCAATTAAGTCTTGCGACTATTTACTCCTTGCCAGAGCCCACCTTTAGACCATACCTCCTATCTCAGGGAGAACCAAGCTAGTCAAACCCAGGGTTAATTTCTGAATCCCCATCCAATCATCCAGGTACCAGCTGAAGGAAGACAAGATTATCACACTGCTTAACTTATAAGGAGAGTCCATTCCAGAGACAGCAAAGACACTGCATAATGAACCCGGCTTTCCACAGTGTTTTAGTTGTCTGCTGGTTCTGGTATTTGTAGAACAATTTGATTTGCGGTGAAACAAGATATCCAGCCCCACTGGATCCTAATGGCACATAAAGCAAGGCATATTTCTGCCCTCTGGTGTTATAGAATACTAAGAACAGAGGCAGTGCTTCCAGCCTTTTCTGGTAGTGTAGGAATTTTAGGCCAGTATCATATGAACCTTTGCAGCCATTCTAATTGTTTAATATGTCTAGTGAATTACATCTCGGGGCAGGGGCATTGTTTTCAATAATTGGCCTAATCAATGCTAAACACAAAGGAACGATGACCTTTTTAGATCACTATGATATTCCTTTGACAACTAGCTGCACTAATTAGAAGCACTTTCTGACTATTGTTGTTACATGATGATCAAAGGACTTCCAAGGTCCCTAACAACATTCTCATTTTGAAGTGAGGTATTGTCTATGCTGTATGCTGGGGGGAGGGGGTAGTCTAACAAATGTGACAATATTGTACTTTTAGCACTTAATTTGTGCCTATTTTTAGTACACCAGGAATTTACTAATTTGAGTTCTTGCTGAAGATTCTGGGCCTCAGAAGGGGACTTGACAATGACTGATCCCACTACTTGATTCAGTGCATGGACAGCTACTACAGAAACAGAGAAACTATTGGTAATTGGAGGGGTCATGACCATCAGGATTAAACCAATGTTCCGACATTGCTGGAATGCATGGCTTGTGCTTGGCAGTTTAAGTCTCATTACTCAAAGGCATTAGATTATCATCATTCTGATATCCCAGTCTCAGGAATACTTGGCTACTTCCATAATCAAAGATAAAGAACAGGAATGAATGCCTGGACATCTTAGTGTCCTCACAGCAGCACAAATGTTCATTTCATGTCCCTGTTACCATCAGAACATAAAAGTGTAGCTGGAGAAGAGTATGATCCGGTCTTACCAAAGACAGGGTTTCTTGCTAGTTAATGGCAATACAATGTTTCTGGCCTTGGCATGGATGTGTACCACACACTGCCTACCACAATAAATTTTCAACGTACAACCTAAACTGCTAAATCCAGATACAGTGCAGTCAAAACATGGGAAATATATTTTGTTACAGAAACACTCATCTTAATGGCAAACCATAATTATTAAGTTGCCACCTGAAAGGGCTACTATGGTGCAGTGAAGTATACTTGAAAGAGCTGTATGTGAACCACTTAAAATTGTAATATGGGTCAGTGCTGTGAGAAACTGGAGGAAATAAAGAAAATTGCTTTGATAAATAGGAAATTCTAATGGATCATTCAGGTTCCACTCTGTTTCTTTAATATTTTATAAAGTAATATGTAGGTAGGATCCCAGAAGTAAAACATACTTCATATCTTCTTTTTGTGACACAGTCAAGAGGAAAATTATTGCAAACATTGTGACATTTCATTTTAATGGCTCATTACAGATATACCTTCATTTTAAAGGCTCATTACAGAAATACCTTTACTACATACACCTGTAAATCCAGTACAATCTTCACATGAAATTGTCCATATGACACAGCTGAATCCTTGCCTACTGAGGGACCATGCATAGATTTTGTGTGTGTGTGTGTGTGTGTGTGTGTGTGTGTGTGTGTGTGTGTGTGTGTGTGTGTGTGTGTGTGTGTGTGTGTGTGTGTGTAGCTGGGGTTACTCCATCCTTAGGTCAAGAGATGCTCATGGTAAAGTTAAAATAGAACTACTACTATTTTGCTTTGTCGCTACTTGATAAATGAAGATACACACAGTTTAATTGTCTGCATTTCATCATAGACTAACGCTACCTCAAATAGACATTGCATAGACTATTTTTTTTCTTTTCAATTTAAAATTATACTACATTTCAAATGCTTATTAGATTTAAAGTTTTCGGCTCACACAAATGCAAATCGACAATGAGAATTATTGTTTTATTGACATAGTCAAGGTATTACATCATTCATAAACAAGATATTTATGACTACATCCACACACAGGAAGACATCCTAAACATTCTCCATATCCATAAAAGAAAAACATATTTCATTACTATTAAAATGAGTCATAAAGAATGAAAATGTATTTGCATTTCCTGTACAAATAAATATCAGATTGACAGTGTAAATATAGTAATTGACAGTTCTGAACTCACTCGATCAATACACCTCGTTGACAGATTTATATTCAAGTTGTAAAAGGCATTGCCAGATAAAAACAAGCATGTTATATGTGAGAACACTATATAATAATACTTCAGTATATGGGGACAGGGAATATCATACATAAAGTAATCACTTACTCCATAACAATGTTTAATACTGCCACACAGACAGATTTGTTATCCTTACTGTAGTCTAAAAATAATTAAGCTGCCTTTTGCCATGTTATTGTTTTGATCTTCCAAAACTGGTCCTGTGCATGTTAATAAAATGGGTAGTTTAATTACTCAGTTATATAAAATATTGTTCAAGGCCAAACCTTTCCATTCAGTTTGATTATCTGTGCCTGCAATTACTAGACATCCAGACAGATTTCTACATTTTTATGAATTTTATCTCTATGGCAGAAAGTCTGTACTACAGGATCACATACTAATACATCATTACACTGTTTAAATGTCAAAAATGAAATCTTTTCCATGTTCATATATAATAATTTATTACAACAATCTGAGTGAATTCTAGGATCAAAGGATCATAGGAGGTTGTTAGCCTAACAGCACTAGAGCCTTTTTAAGCCTAGCCATTCATGCCCCAGTTTTCCCAGTTATCAGTTCCCGAGGACTAGAACAGTCTGGCATATGCCTGTGCTTTAGGACATCTACAAGCTGCCCCTACCATAAGAGACACAGGCAACAATCCAGGGATGAACTTGTAATGTTCCATGCATTGATCCAAATTTTGTTTGAATAGGCTTAGATAACAGCTCTGTTTCATATGAGTGGGGAGTCTATCCCACAGAAGGGGTAATCTCTGAGACACACGTCCCTCCAACATGTTTTGTTTATGTCACAGACAAGGTTTAGATCCTTAGATCAGGTAATTCTAGTAGCTGTTTCTTTGGCAATTGTGTAGCAGATTCATCAGGGCTGGATGGGAGAATGCCTTGTAGGTTAGGCATAGATCACCGCTCAGTAGTCTGTAGGAGACTGAACACAGGGCTTTGAGGTAGTCCACACAGGATGTGTTATTTATACCCTACAATATTGTAGTGAGGAACTTGTATGGCTCCAGCTGTTGCATATGCTTGGTCAGGTACATGTCAAAGGGTGCATTGTACTCAATTATTGGTCTAATGAGGGCAGAGTACAGTGACACTATGATCGCCTTAGATCTGGATGCTATGCCTTTACTTATAAATTGTGCCATGTAGAAGGGTCTACTCCTAAGAAAGTGGTATCAGTGTTGTAATTTCCAAGGGTGGTCATTTTCCCAAAGGGTATAGTTATGGGGTTTTGCATTGAGGGTTAGGCCATGGCTCTGGTACTGGTTATTTGTCTGTGTCAGACCATTATGGAGGATATCTACATTTCTGGGTGTTTCAGTGACTGCACCCAGCTTGCAGTTGTTAGCAAAATTTGTCAGCCAAAGGCCCTCTACATTTGCCTCAGCCTCAGAGAAGTATATTTGGAACAAAATAGATACTAGTACTGAGCCATATGGGACCCCATCTGTAACAGGCCTCTTAGTGGAGGTGGAGACCCCCATGCTAACTTTATATGCTACCCATCAGATGACATAGGGATTTATGCTTAAATTTGTGACTTTCTCTATAACACCCAAGTGAGGTGTTGTGTTAAATACTTTTGCCAGGTCACGGTAGGCAGTATGCACCATTTTGCCCTAGTCCATGGCTCTAGTGACCTTCTTGAGGAAGTCACCCAGGTTTAGTAGACATGACCTGTCACTGACAAAAATCAAACTGGGAGGGGGGGTCCAGTTTTTGAAGATTTCCTGTGTTTTTATCAGAACCACAACAATTCTTTCCATGGTCTTGCATATAAGTCCAGTCAAACTTATGGGTCTGTAGTTCCCTGGGTCTGTTTATGGTAGGGTTACCATATTTGGTTGTATGTAAAAAGAGGACGAAAAAATATGTACTGGTACCAGCACATATTATTTCGTCCTGTTAGGGCAAAAAAAAAAAAAGGTCTTTAATCTTGTCTTTAATGCATTTCAGAATTAAAGACAAGTAGCTCCGTGTTTGGGGATTTTTGATTGGGCCATATGCTGGTATACGAGCCAATCAAAACCTTGCACAGCGGACTCTCTTCTGTTCAATGCGGAACATCAAGCAGTTCCGCATTGAACAGAACTCCGCTTTTTGATTGGTTCGTATACTATACCAGTATACGAGACAATCAAAAACGTGCACTGCGGACCCTCTTCTGTTCAATGCGGAACATCAAGCAGTTCCGCATTGAACAGAGCTCCTTTTTTTGATTGCCTCGTATACCGGTATATGAGCCAATCAAAAAAACAAAGCGGAGGAAAGACCCCGAGATAGGGATGTCTAGTTTTTGAAAATTCTGTGATTTGTTTGGGTTTTAAAACCCAGGCAAATTGCAGAATTTTCAAAAAACGCCCGGACAGGAGCCCAAAAAAGAGGATGTGTCCAGGGAAACCCGGACATATGGTAACATTAGTTTATGGTCCCCTTTTGTGTAGAGGGATGACAGTTGCAATGTTACATTCGCTAGGAAAGAAGCCTGTCTGGAGGCTGTGGTTGAATAGAGATTCTAGTGGGCCTAACAGGTTGTGTTTCAAATTATTTAGGAGGCATCCTGGGATATTATCAGGATCCATCAATGCAGTGTTTTTAGCTATGAAGAGTGCACTGGGGACCTGTATATCCTGGGGATAACTAGAGGTGATAGGGGTGAAACTGAAACTAAATTTATTGGCCAGCATAATGTACATAATGTACATTAACCTCAGAGTAAAATAAAGAATTTCAGTTTATAATGTAATATTTTTGTGCACATATTTCATTTTATCCTATGCACATAAGTACAATATTTCCACACTTATCTTTTGGTTTAAATACTACCTTAACAACTCTGTACATTTGATTTATGACAAACCACACATATTAGTCAAACTGTATTCTTTATTCTAATTTAAACTCTGTAAGTATTTTGCATCCACCTCAGTTAAAACATTTTCAAACCTGCAAGAAGGAGGGTCTATCTACATGCTACAGAAAACCCGTTCTTTGCATTCTACCTCCCCGACTCATATCTGATTTTAACACTAAAATGCTCTGTCATGATTATTGCCATGCCTAGGTTTGAAACCATCAAAACAATCACAAGGCTGGAGGTTAACAGTTTTACACTACAGGGAGTGAAATTTCAGACTGCTCTTTGATTCACACTGATGAAGCATCTTAAAAGTTTCAGAGAGCACATGGCCTTAGGTAATGTTTACATATGTAAGTTCTGTAATAAAGTATTTCTTTCAGTCAGTTCACCAAACATTTGGATGTGTGGACTTTCCGTTTGTTGTATGCAACTGAGCAACTGCAGGCGGTCAATGTTATACTGCAATAAGTGTGTGCCTTTTAGAGTATTTTTGATTAAATTCCCAGTGGGTCATTAATGGGATAGTGAGCTTCATTCTAATTTTCCCACTGACTTTAAAAAGGTCCAATACAATGATACAAGAGATGGCTACATCACATTTGCAAAAATGGTAACTACTCAAACTAGGCATCTGTGCTTTATTTGAGACATGTTTCAAAGTTTTTGAAGATGAAAATGTTCATTTTGGCACACGTGTTTTCTAAACTAAGGCTGAATTTTGCGACACAGAGTTGTCCTTTCATTATATGAGACACAGGTGATGCCACACCCTCAGCCCGGGTCTGATGGTCATTCAAATGAAGAGAAACTTGAGGGCAAATAGCATGCAGACTTATCAAAATGGCAGAAGAAACTAAGATACTGTGGTATTAAGGAAAACTTAGGCACTTAAGAACAGAAAAAATAAAATTAAATAATGCTTTACTGTACCATATTTTCAGAGGGTGAAATGATGCAGTTAGCATTTCACAGTTTAATTTATTTACAAATAGTGCTGTACAACATACAAACTACAAAAAATTGTTGTTGCCAGCATCAATACTGTTGCTGTTAAAACAGCATTTGTCAATCTGAGTTCCTACCTCAAAAACTAAAACTCCATATTTATCAAAAAGATAGTAATAAAAAATTGAATACTGTAAGTCCAATGTAGTACATGTTATAAATTTAGGAGTCAAAGCTTTGGGAGATTCCTGTCCTCAGTGATCCTTCTAAATGTACTGAATAGGTCTTAGCCTCATCCAGAAGTCACCAGCATACCTCTCAGCTGTCCAGAATTTCACAGAGAGTCCAGATTTTTGCCTCATATTTGTAGTCTGTTCCTCATAAAATCTGTGATTTTCTGGATTTTTGTGGTGAATCTGTGGGATTGAATTTACTAAATAATGAAAGGCATTTGAGTTCATACTTCACATTCTTCAGAAAATGTATGGTCACACAAGACCTTTTATTCTAGCAACTTTCTAAGTTTATAAGAGCAATACTTAGAATTTGTCCCTATGTTGGGAGCTTTGCTCAGATTTTTTGTGCTAAGAGGTTGAGAGCTATGGTCACCAGTCCTAAGACCTCTCAATTGTACAGATTTTCAAAGAACATCCAGATTTTTGCCTCATATTTTTTTGTCTGTTTTTCTTGAAATTGTGTGTTTGGGGGGGGGGGGGGGTTGGCAAATTAGTGGCAAATCATTAAAGACTGAAGTTAGAATATAATGACAGACATTTGAGTTTCAGACCTCATACCCTTCAGAAAGTTCATGCTAATGCAAAACATGTTATCCCGTCAACTTTTTAAGTTTGTAAGAACAATATTTAAAATGTGTCCCTATTTTGGGGCCTTTGCCCTGCTTTTATGTATGCCTTTGCCCTGATTTCTTGCTCTAAGAGGTTGAGAGGTGTGGGCAGCATCAAGTCCATGTTGAGTGGGAGTACCTGAAGAGGAGGAATCTGCAGTCTCATTCCCAAAAGGAATACCTTATGCCTTCCAGATATTCCAGACAGGAGAGTCCTGATATCCTTTTGAAGACACAGTTCTACAAATAAGTGAACCCCACCTTCTTCCCACGGTTACATACTACATCTGAAGTCTTATTAAACATCACACTGTTTCTGACAAACTTGTCAATCTGCCCAGAAATTTCAAGGCACAAGGTAACGTATGGTGAACTTAAGACAATATCTACTCTGGCATGAAAGGACAGCAAATAATTAAGTCTTAGAAATCCCCAATAAGCACCTTAAATTGAAACTGTTGGGGAGCATAAAAAGGTACAGTTGAAAAACATTAACTCTAGTAAAACAACATCACTGTAACAGATCAATATAAAAAAAGAATACAAAGCAATAATATTGCATAACACAGAGTTGATACTGCAGTGCATCATGGGATGGTGTCATCATAACCTCTCGGCGTAAATTTGTTTGTTTTTTTCTGTCATGCACAGCTTCACTATGCAGAACATTTTTTTTTACACAGTCAATATCCAAAGTGACACAAGATGATGTTCTGCAGAACAGACTCAACAGTTCATTTATGTGCTGAGAACAAGTTATCACGCATGTGTGCTTGGTGCAATTTTTAGTGCCAAGGTCCAATTTAGTTACCTCATCCCCCAGCAAACCTATAAAGTTCATTGAGCTGAATTTGGCTGAATCTTTACAGATTCATTATGAAGACATTTTAGAAATGTGTACAACCACACATTAAAGCCTACTGATGCAGTGAAGCAGGACAGCCTACACTAAAGCCTACTGACACAGTGAAACAGGCCAGCCTCCACTAAAGTCTATTGATGCAGTGAAGCAGGCCAGCCTACACTAAAGTTTACCAAGATGCAGAGATGTAAGCCAACATCACAGCATAGGGTCGGTCACAATGGGTGCGTTGAGTGAACTAGGACCAGCTCTCATTCAAAGATGACTGTACTGCAGTCTCTCAGTGGAGAACTGAGGTAAAATTAGTGAAAATTCTGTGAAGGAGTGTGTGGTGGCAGCACATCATGGGATAAGGTGTCAGATGATTAATGGCACTTTCAGTGAGTGTTGAACAATTGGGGAAATTTGAGTGAAGCAACTTTTGTCAACAGTGGAGTCCTCTTTTTTGTTCCACTGCTTTGCAACCGTGGAGTAGCTATACTTAAGTTTGAGGGGGTATGGAGGTGTCCTCCCACATGGGGGTGTGTGGGGGGGGCTTGCTCCCTGCAAAGGAAATATGCACCAGAGATTCACCAAAAGTTGTTTTGGTCATTTTTGTTTTCTTTGATTGATCATCGTGCAATGATAGTGTCATCAATCAAATGGCATGATTCCAAGTGTGCTTGCTTTTTCAGTTTGTATGACACAGTGCAGATACTGCCCAAGGACCTGTAAAAATTCAGGTAATTTCCTCCCCATGGCTACCAGATCATAGCTGATGGTCTCCTGCCTGCCATCTGTGTCAAAAATGGGCAAATCTGGTTAAGAAGAATGGCAAAGGGCATAGGAGGTAATACGAGAGAAAAACAAAAGAGCTTTTGCAGGAATAGTGAGCAATGGATGGTAAAAATAGCTGAATAAAAAAGAACTCAGTGAAGTAATTCCAACTAAGTTGCATGCCAAAAAAAGTTTTGCATACCAGAACCAATTTAAAAGCAGCAAATATTTAAAGCACGCTGTGGCATACTGAATTACTCTGGTGTAACACAGTAAGTTAATACACTATACGTTATCGAAAGCTACTGTAATGTTGCAATATACTGGCCACCAAATACACTGGACTTGCTAACTGAACATTATATACAAACTTCTAAAAACTATCATAACTACACATAGTAAATCAAGGTCTGAAAATTATCTTAACTGCACACAGTAAATGAACTTCTGAAAACTATCCTAACTGCACAGAATATACAAACTTCTGAAAATGATCATAATGTGCCTCTTCTTATTATAAACATTTATTAATTGCTAAAATTGTATTTATTGAGGTACTGATCATGAGATGATGCCAGGCAATACGTGAAATAACAAATACATTCTGCTTTTCTCAGTTACCATTAGTTCTCACAATTGTTTCTAGACAATAAACTGCATTTTTACATTAGCAAAGCAAAGGTTTTGTTAATAATGCTAACAAATACTTTGCCTTTCATAGCAAGCTCCAGCTTTTGGATTAAATGCATTTCTTGTACTTCACTCTTTCTTAAAACATTGTAGACTAAAACTAGACTAGTAGTAGCCATCTGTAGATAGCTCTGCAGTTTACGGAAATGAGACTGGGTTTAATCTCTAGAATTATTTTCAGCTGTTTAGTTCCTGTTCTTCCCAGTATATTTCTTCTTATAGCCTGAAAAGCACTACATGTAGACAGAGTAGCACATTTTCAAAAGCTCTGCAGAACTAACTGCCAGTATATTCTCAGAAAGCAGAAAAACAGACTCAGCTCAGGTGCTCAAATGTCATCAGCAGTTCACTTTCTTATAGGTCTTGCTGAAATTAAACTCTTGGGGAAGATAACCATAGAAGGCCATCACAATTAACCCACATGCTGTCATAGGCAACTATGCCAACCATTTCTTAATTGTCCATTCACTATGAGGAACTATTCAGATTTTCAGTCAAAAGATCCTTTTTTCCTCTCTTCACTCACTACGATTTGAGAACAAAAATACACTGTAACTTTTGCAATTCTCAAATGAGGCAATCATTACTTCTGTAGGTTAATAGTTCTATGCAGAATAATTAGTCCCATGTTATCTCTGCTTGCTTTGTAATTTGGGGAGCAGGGGTGAAATACATGATTGTATTGCTGCCCATTGACTTCTAAATATAAATCCAGAAATATTCAGCTGACACTGATCTAGCATTACTTTACTGTACTTATCAGCAAAGGCAAGCAGAAAATGACATTCATCACTTGAAAATGAACTGCGCCCCTGCCCCTAACCCACAAAGGGTGATATTTTCATTCTTGTAAGCAGGTTTTATAAATGATATTCCAGACAGTTCTGCTGAATTCCCCTGCAAAGAATTCCACCCCCACTTGCATGCTTTTGTAAATGTTGCTCTTGTTTAGTGGATAAACTCCAAAGGAGGAAGACAAACCAGAAACCAAATCTGTTTTTTTCCACGGCTCCAAAGAAATGCACGTCTGTATCTCCTGAAGTGAAGCTTCCCACGCTTACAAGTCTCAGCTCGATTGTATTTTTAAACAGTTCTTCAAATGACTCAGCAGTCTACAGACTATTTTAAAACCGTTCAAGTTCAAGGCATTTTTTATAAAAAAATAGAAGATGGTTTCAATGGAGTGTTTCTATGGAAAAATTGCAGTTTGTAATGCTTGATCATTTCCTGCTGAGTCTCCTATACACATTAGATCACCTATAGACAATCCAGCATGACATCTGTAAATGAAAATTCACATCTATAAGTATGTGAGAGCAGGGGAAACATCTACACAAAAACAAGAAAACTTGACACTTGTAAAATCAAGAAAAGAATCACTTAACTACATTTAGGAGTTTGTAATGATGGCTACCATCATAGGTGCAGATTTTGTGTTGACTGCTTCACTGAGGAATTTGATTCAACAAGCAAGTCCAGATGCCAAACCTAGTGATAGGTGGGATAGGGGTGAAAGGTCAAGGCTGGCATGCCCATCTTGGTGAAGAGGAGGAGCACCAAAAAGGACCTCACTAGGGTGTACTTACTTGTGGATGTTGGGAAACATTCTCGGCATCATGCATGGCACACCAGAAGTACTGTAGACATATGAAGAGGCACACACATGGTGTACGCAGAGATCTTGAAAGCGTGCACTGCATGCCATGGCCTCAGGTATACAAATCACATTAAGAAAGAAATCTCAGCCAGCCTAGTTGCATAAAAAGAAATGTATAATTTCAACCAGGAATGACTGGTGGAGAAATTAAATGTATAGCTCAGGAGGATCGGGGGAACAAATCAGAGCTTGCAGTTGAAAATCAAGCGGCATTACTAAAGAAATCTACTGATAAATGCCTCAAAGACTATGTAAACAAATTCTTTATGCACAGCAGTACAGCTGTAACTCAGTAGGGACAGGAAGAGGTATGGGACGGAAAATAAAAAATGATATACTATTGAGTGAGCACTGTGAGAAAAAAGCATTGGCAGAACAAAAAAAATCACAAAAGAATGCTTGCTATCATCATCATAAAGTAATATTTTACTGTGTACAGACTGAGATGACAAAACACTTTTTTTTCCATTTTTACCCACAGTTTTCCTTTAAGAGTCCAGGCCACTGTAAAGAATGACATAAAAACATAAAGTGCACATTGCAGTATCTTCTAACTTTCTCTACTTCACATAATCATAGGCTTACCCGTCATTTACACTATTGACACAATGCAACATGGCTCTTTGTCATAACTGTGAGACAGACCCAAAATTGTGAAAATAAATGTGAACTTTAGCAGTAAAACTCTGACTCACAAAACTTACTGTTACAATTTTCATTTTAAAGCATTTTTGCAGGACTGCAAGTTCCTCTGTATTTCCACCCCCCCCCCCCCCACTTCAATGTATGTACACACACTTGTAGTTTGTAACACTGAATGCTCAAAAGAGCATTCTTTTTTCTTGTTTTACTGGCTGCCTAGCTGTTCTTTGCCTGAGAATTAGCCCTTTCTTCACTGGTGTGGGATCTCAGAGTTTTTATATAGAATTAGCAGACAGTATGGGAGATGCCTTTGCATAAAATAGTGTTTTTTATAATGTATAATTTAATCTAAAAAGAGCGATCTTTTTAGGTTTGCTCTTTTGAGCATTCACTGTTTGATGAGACAATCAAACACACATGCATAAACACACACACACACACACAAACGTGTGTATGTATATATATATATATATATATATATATATATATATATATATATATATATATATATATAAGGGAAGATAGTGGAACAGTTTCAAGTAACTGGAAGGGGTGGTTGAGGAGAAGGGAAGTCTGAATGAAGAGGTCAAAGCTAGAATCAGAGGTGCTGCAGCCAACTGACGTAGACTGTCAGCTGTAGTGTATGACAGAGGAATGCCAAAGAAGCTGAAAAGTAAGGTGTACAAGACAGTGGTGCGATCAGTACTACTGTATGGTACAGAAACCTGGGCAGTAAAGGCTT
The DNA here is from genome assembly GCF_019279795.1 of Protopterus annectens. Classification (NCBI taxonomy): domain Eukaryota; kingdom Metazoa; phylum Chordata; order Ceratodontiformes; family Protopteridae; genus Protopterus; species Protopterus annectens. The sequence goes on along the minus strand of NC_056741.1, from coordinate 1,922,244,732 downwards.
AACAGTTGAAGAAGCTAGACGTGATGGAAATGAAGTGCCTGAGAAGGGTGGTAGGGTGCACACTGCGGGACAAGAAATGGGGACATGAGAGCAGAAGTCAAAGTAGCTCCAATTACAGAAAAGATCAAAGAGAACAGATTACGGTGGTTTGGGCACATGTGCAGAAAAGCAGAAGACAATCTGGTGAGGAAGATTTGGGGCAGACAGGAAGAAGGTAATAGAAGGTAAGAGAAAGCGAAGACATCCAACAAAGAGGTGGATGGATTGTGTGAAAAAAGATCTGTGACAATCAGGTATGAGTGTTGAAGAAGGCAGGAGTGTGGCACTGACTCAAGAGAGTTGGCTACAGTTACTACGACACTCAGACTCCATGTGAAAAAAATGGGAAAAAAGGGGCTGATGATGACGATGATATGTATATATACACACATATATATATATATATATATATATATATATATATATATATATATACACACACACACACACACACACACACACACACACACACACACACACACACACACACACACACACACACACACACAGAGTGGATATAAAAAGTGTACACACCCCTGTTAAAATGCAGGTTTTTGTGATATAAAAAAATGAGACCACAATAAATCATTTTAAAACTTTTCCCACCTTTAATGTGACCTATAACCTGTACAATTCAATTGAAAAACAAACAAATCTGTTAGGGGAAAAAGTATAAAAAATAAAAAATATATACAATAAGCTGATTGCATAAGTGTGCACACCCTTAATCTAATACTTTGTTGAAGCATCTTTTGATTTAATTACAGCATTCAGTCTTCTTGAGTCAGAGTTGGGGACTGGTAGCCCCCAACTTCAGATTGTTGTTCAATTTCAACTCCTAGCAGTTTAGTATGTGTTACTGGGGTGATAATAGTTTTGTTTTTGGAATCTGCGGTGAAAGTTAGTGAGTAGAAGCAGTTCTTGGTGAGCCACGTTTGAACTGATAGAAATGAATATTGGGTTATGGTGTGGTGGTCTTGTAAGGAGGAGGTTGAGCATATGGGAGTAGAGTCATCTGCATATTGTATCACAGATGCATGATGAGTAGAGGTGTGGAGTTGCTTGGTAAAGAGGGAGAAGAGTAGAGGACCCAGGACTCAGCCTTGTGAGACCTCGAAGGAAACTGGCAGGAGGAAGGAGAGGTGGTGTTGCCACAGTACGGCCTGCTGATGCCCTGATAGGTAGTTTTGGAACCAGGTGATAGAGGAGCTACTAAGGTTTAGAGACGAGAGGACTTTGATGAGTTTGTTGTGATTTACCATAGCAAACGCTTTGGACAAGTCTAAAAATATGGCAGACATGAATTGTCCTAGATATCTATGGTAGTTAACTGTATTAGTAAAGGACATAAGGACTGTAGTGGTGCTGTGATGGGGCAAATTTTATGTTGCATATTTGATAGTAGCTTGTGGGTGTGAAGGTAGTCCATGAGTTGAGTATGGACGACTCTCTCTAGGATTTTTGATAAGCGTGATAGGATGGCGATTGGACAGTAGTTACTAAGTTCAGTGGAAATGCCTCCTATCTGTAGGGGTATTATGTGGTATATCTTCTAGATAGCAGGTATTATGCTCTCAGACATTGATCTGTTAATAGTATTGCCACTGGGTATGCTATTCCTTCTGTTGCTATTTGCAGAAATTCAGCTGGGAGATTGTCTGCAGCTAGGGTAGTTGGTTTTAGTTTATGCTGTAATTTTTTATGGTATCTACTGACACTGGTTGCAATATAAAGTGACTGGGGCTATTTTGGAAAGAGTTCCTGATTTGGGGAGCTACTGGGGCCAGATTGTTGGAGATGTTTTAGAATTGGCCATTACTAGGACAATTTCTCTTAAACATGTATTAAATTGAGTTGCTATATTTTTAGAGTTGTTGCTAGAGGTTGGAGTGGGAGTAGATGCTTTGCCTGGTCATAGTATGTTATTAACTGCAGCCCAAATATTTTGAGGGTTATTATGGTGTTTTTTCTGAATATTATGGTAGTAGTAGTTGATTTTGTCCTGTCTTACAAGTTTCTTAACTTTGTTTTGAAGTTCTAGGAATGATAGTTTTGTAGTTTGGGTTTTGTATTTGTGGTATTGTTCCCAGGCCTTGTGTCTAGCTTTGAGTAGGGATTGGCATTCCTTACTCAGCTAGCATGCATAGTTGGCTTTAACTCTACTGGTTCGGGGGGGGGGGGCATGGCTTTACAATGTCTAGAAATGTTGTATTAAAGCAGTTAACAGCATTGTCTAGAGGGAGCTGTTTGAGAGAATCCCAGTTACAATATTTTAGGACCAAGATGAATTTGTGTAGGTTAAAGCCTTTTTTGTTTCTGATTGTGTGGTATGAGTTACGGTTAATTTGGAAGGTACAGGAATGTGTAAGGAAGGTTGGTAAGTGGTCACTCAGACAGTCAGGAAGACAACCTGCCTGTGATAATAGGGATGGGTTGTTACCCAAAATGCAGTTGAGGATAGATTGATATTTAGTAGACTTGTCAGTTCTTGCTGGAGATGTGATCAGTTGGGTAAATCCATGTAGGCTAATGTGTGATGCTGGATTCAGAGAGGAGCAGTCTAGCCAGTCAATACTGAAATCACCCAAAAGGACTGTTTCCTGTAGGAGTGAATTAGAGGCCCAGTGTAGTATGTTTTCTACTGTGTGGATATTGTTACCTCGTGGGATATAACTGCCAATGATGTTCATGTGCTTTTTGGTAAGAGTTTTAATTTAGTAAAGATTAGTTCTGCATTTCCAAAGTCAGGAATGTCAAGTTCAAAATGGTCTAGTGTCAGGTGGTCTTTAAATAAAATAGCTACTCCCCTGCCCTTTATGGTGGACCTATCTTTGCGTAGTATATTGTATCCTGGAGCTAGAATTTCATTGTTACTATTGTTGGGTTTCAGCCAAGTTTTGATTAATATAACAATGTCAGGAGTGTAGAGGGAAAGTAAGGCATGCAGGTTGTGAACCTTATTTGCAATACTTCTTACATTCATATTAAGAAGGAGACGGGAATATTTGTTTTTTCTGTGTAGTAGTTCATGGTTAACGGTGATAGGGTTGCTAACTGTATCAGGTAGGAGGGTGGGATCAGGATTAGGATGTATGCCTCTGGAGCAGTTTAATTACTTTACAAGGTGTAAGAGGAGTTTTGTGAACTTGTACTATAGCTTAGTGTGTTTTGGATAGGTATGGGATGTGCTTGCAAGGGGTTGGAGGTTATATGTATGGTAGTCTAAATGGCTGGAGTGGATAAGGCTTGAAGCTATAGAGTAGTTTAAAGTTTTATCTAGGTGAGATAGGGAGGAAGTTTGCAATGAGGGTTATTGACTGAGGCTAGTAGGTAAATGAGTGAGGTTATGAAGGGCAGGAGACAGAGCAGTGAAGTAAAGCTGATGAGTATGCTAGTTAAATTTAAGAGTTTCCGATTAAAGTGTTTCATTTTAGTGGTATACATTGATTATTGTATAAGTTTTATAAGTTTTAGAAGTAATAGGGTAGAAATCAGAATAGTGTTTGAATGTAGGGCGTGAGTTTGGGTATAGAGTAATGAGATACTGACTGGTAAGGAAATGGGAGGGTTTTAGTTGGATGTCAACTCGTCAGACACTATTAGCTAACTATTTGAAGGGTACCAATTGGATGGGTTAGATATCATATCCTGTTGTTTGATTACTGGCTTGTGACTGGCAGATGTATTAGGGCTGGGTTTATTGCTTGTACTCTATTTCTTTCAATATTGGCTGCTATTTGTTGCTGGAATGTGGGTGGGGTTAGTGAAGTATAAATGTAATTAATGTGGGGGGGGTGGGAATGGGGGTAGGGATGGGGAGCAGAGTGGAGCCCGAGCAGGATGAAATCCGATCACCACTGTGTTCGATCCTAGCTACGGTGTTCTATGGAGGTAAGTATGGTCACCAATGTTAACAGCTAGACTATAATCATTTGAGGTACAAATATCCATTTGAAGAAATGTAACCTGACACTACTTTGTTCCCCCATTGGAAGGACTAGTCAAGAGAGTAAAAGTAAGATAATGGGGGGTGGGGTTGAATCTTAGGGAGTCTGCTCATGTGCATGACACTCAATTGTATTAACATCAGATTTTAGTAGTGTTTAGCAAAGGCTCTGCAGCACATAATAAGGAAACATACTCAATGAAACAGACTCTTTGTTTCACAGGGTTGGGCAGAGTGCAGCAGAAGTGTCCGTTCTTAGCAGAAGGGAAACTACCCACAGGATAGTTGGCTTTAGCTGGAAAAAAGTAACAGGAGTTGAGTGAGGGAAGAGTTAGAGTAAAACCAATGAGAATAAGAGGGAAAGTCAGAAAGGTTAAGGTAGAGGCAACAGTCTCTTTGAACGTACACACAGTATTACTTTACACGGTATCCAGCTTGTACAACATGATAATAAAACTGAAAATATTGTTGCAGAGTATCCACATGAGCTAATATAGTGACTAAGTGCCATAAACAATATAAAATGACAGTGTGACACAACACTCTAGCTATGCATTCATGATTAACTACACTCATCTATTTGGCTGATTACTCATACATAAATATATATGGCTAAATATATTAAGATCAATGTGGCAAGATACATTAATATCTATTTGGTTAACTACACTAAGGTCTATTATATATGTGACTAGCAATGAAACCAGTTATTATTCCAATTATAAAGGCAAACAATGGTAATTGCAATCAAAATTGGTAGATCGTGTTACTGACATGCAGCAATGTGAGGCAGAATAAGAAAAACTAATACAACAGTTACAGGTAGTGTAAGAGAGTTTAAACAATGCATGAACTGTATGCTCAGTTAAGAAATAGTAGTACCCGGCCAGTGTAAGCCCTTAACTGTCCTAACAATGAGTTACCAAGCCACTATATCAGTGGAGTGACCCAATAAGTTACAGTCGGGCATTACAAATAGCAAAACCATCAGAAACAAACACCCTAAAAGACAGACAACAGGTAGCTAAAACTTTGACTAACTTCGTTGTGGAACATTTTGAGACAGTTTCAAGTCTTTTCAGGACATAAAATTAATGAAGATAAAACAAAAGCTATAGCCATAGACTATATATCCACACATGAATTAGTTCAGCAATATCCATATTTATGGGGACAGAATAAAAAGAAGTATTTCAGAGTATGGATTAAAAAGAATGATGTTATGGTAGCTAAGAATATGTGGGAAGAGACTAAACAAAAGACAATACAAAAACTGAGTAACTGGAAGCTCCTGTTGGATATTAACAGCAAGATACAAGCAGTGGAACTGTTTTGAATATGAGTTGATGAATTCATGAATATGAATATGAATATCTCTAGCTGTGGATGACATTACATCTTAGAGGACTTGTTTATTTTTGATCTTATTACCAGCTGAGTAGCTGAAAATATTCATATGGATGTATATGACATTAAACTTAATATTAATATAATTACAACATGGAGATAGGTGTATAGAATATTAAACTTACTAGTAATGTTATTACAACATGGAGGCAGGCATAGCAGCTTATATAAGCATATGTTAGTTATCTGGATTTTAATATATAATTAGAATAAGACTAATTAATAGCTGCTATTTGACTAGGATGTGAAATAGTCAATGTTTTCTTAATATAGAGAGTAATTCTGACTACTGGAGTGGCTTATAAAGTGGATATGAAAACAGAGGATGGTGACAATGATTCATTTTATATATGATATGATATGATATATAATGGGAGATGCATAATTACACTATTATGTAGGGAGGAATAGAGTGGAGAAATTGAGACCATGCATGTTTTTTCTTTTATGAAATACCATGACCTTATTAATACATAGCCAGATTTGCTTTATTTGATAAAAGTATAAGTTTATTGTATATTAGGCAAAAAGCTAAAAGGTACTAACAGTGATATTTATTTTAAATATATTGTTTTTATTGCAGGTTTTTAAGATTTTGTGTGTACCATATTTCAAAATGTTTTCATCTTTATCTAAATTTACATTTTAAACTATTATTTTTTTCCCCAACTCCAAATTCCCTCCCATTTCCCCTCCCCATATAAAAATAGGTAAGCAAAAACATGTTAAAAAGTTTTGTGCTTATGTTTATGTGAAGTCATATAATGAAACCATATTTTATGATTTAAGATACAAGACCAGGTATGAATGTAACCTAAAATTGTGTTTTGCTGTTAATACATATAAGGGTTGTGATGCCCCTGCACTAGCCCAGTAATCAGGGAGCCTCAATGCTCACCACTGGCAACAGTGGGGAATATACACACAGGGAGGATGGCAAGTACACACACTGTAAAGTGAAATTTCCCTTAAGAGCACACAGAGATCACAGTCAGTCTGTGGCTGGTTTCTCCCTCTTTCTCCAGATCCCCAATAAGACTCCCAACTGGCACAGCTATATGGTTGAGATCTCAGAGTGGCCAAACCAAGATCTCCAGTACCCTCTCTGTCCAACCAGTGTTCTGTGTCCCTGCCCAAATAGATGACACACACAATCCTTGAGATTGGATTTATACACTAACACAGCTGTGAAAGGCTGGCACAGGTTTACTAGCTATGCTCCCTTCTGCCCAGACTATAAGGTAGTTTTCACTGCCATCAGTCAACTCTTATCAGCTACTTTAAGGCCCTTAGCAAAGGGCATCCAATCCTACTGTATAATTTAATACTAATCCAAATGGTAGACTGACCAAGAGCAGGGCTATTTAGGAGTGGCCCATACAGTGTCACCAAATAGATATGCAAGTACTCTAAGTGCTTAAATATCTCTAAACAGATCAGCCACAATTAAAAGGTTTAAATATATTTAATAAATAATAAAAGAACAAGATAATACTCGGTAAGTAATCAGTTAAATCAGAGTTCAAAATCACAGGAAATATTTAAAACAACATTGCAGAATGGGCTCAAATAAAGAAAACATCTAAGCTACACTTTACTACATTCCTATCTGAATCTAAAAGAGTTACTATGCCATAAAAACTTACTTACAGCAAGGCAAGTGCAGAGGTGAGTGGAGGTTTCCAGCTGATGTTGTTAGGTCAAAGACAAAATACAAAATTCAGTCTCTCTCTGGGAGAGTTATTAAATTAATATCAAATATTACTGCTGGGTTAGTTTGGATGATATCATATCTTTCACCTGACTTCAGTTCCCAAGCTAAACCCCCTTTGTCAGAAACTAACAGAATTTTACTACCTTCCTGTGAAAAATACATATCTCTCAGATGTCTGCAGATCCTGGAAGTCATAAAACAATAAAACACTTCTACATCTTAAACCTAGTAATTATTTCTCTTTCGAGACAATACAAAAAACTTCTAGCTCTAGACATCGTTCTTGCTATTGCACTAAAACTGAGAGATAACATCTCTTTTATTACATGGTTATGAAACAATTTAATTTCAACTATTTCCTTTGAATTTTTTTCAAGTTAACCTCCTGTGTTCCAGTTTTGATTAAATATATACATCTAAACAGTCACAACATTGCAGGTACATTCCTGTTCTACTCCAACAGGGCATGCTGACGTTACATTTTAGCTCAGTACTTTACACACACTTCTATATAAATCATAACAATATTCACAAATGACATAACATCATTTACAAAATTCCAGATAGCTGGGCTGGCAGTATTTCCCTTTGTCACACACCCCTAAGAGTTAGCTCAGTACTTTACTCACACTTCTGTATAAATCATATCAATTTTCACAAATGTCATAGAATTAGTATTTCCATTTGTCATGTTTCCTCTCTCCTGAAAACTCAAGCTAGTTTTTCAACTGACCCTTGAGAAACGTTGCTTAAGAGGGTTGGGCCTATCTGGGAATACCCTACCTCATTCCCTGTCTTGAGAGCCCATCTGTGTTGGCATCGCTAACCCCACTATGGTGCTGTACTGTCACAATAGATGCTTGCAACCCTGGGCTCCACCTTAGTAACTTGACATTTTGCTGGCTGTTTCAATGTAGCCATGTTAAGGGATTGTGGTCTGTAACTACAGTTAATTTCCTTCCATACAGATAAGGCTGAAGTTCCTGCAGTGCCCACAATATGGCTAGACATTCCTTTTCTACAGTTGCATAACATTCCTCCCTGGGTTGGAGCCTATGACTGAGATATACCACTGGGTGCTCTTCTCCATCTGAGGAGATCTGTCTGAGTACAGCCCCTACCCCATGGTTTGAAGCATCCACCTGCACAACAAATTATTTGCTGTAATCTGGACTGGCTAACACAGTGGGTTCTCCCAAAGCTCCTTTAAACTTCTTGAATGCCTGCTTACATGCTGGAGTCTACACTACCTTATCTGGCTTGTTTTTCCTTGTCAGGTCTGTGAGGGGAGCAGCTATGGTACTATAACTGGGTACAAACTTTCTGCAGTACCCTGCTGTCCCTAATAATCTCCTCACTTGATATTTGGTAACAGGGGCAGGCTATGCCTGAATGGCTTCCACTTTGGAAGGTTCTGGCCCTCCCCACTCTATGTCCCAGGTAGGAGACCTCTGCCATACACACCTGATGTTTGCTGGGCTTAAAGGTCAACCTTGCCCTCTGTAGTCTGCCCAGCACCTCCCTGAAATATTGAAGGTGTTCTTGCCAGGAACGACTGTACATGGCAATATCATGTAAGTAAGCAATTGCAAAAGCTGATAAGAGTTGTCTGGTGGCAAAAGCTCCTACTAGAATATGGTCTATCAGCCTCTAGAAAGTTTCTGGAGCATTTCTCATCCCAAAGGCATTTTCATGAACTCATACAAGCCAAAAGAAGTCCCAAAGGCTGACCTCTCTCGAGCATTGGGAGTCAAGGGCACCTGCCAGTAACCCTTGGTAAGATCAATAGTGGTAAGATACTTAGCCCCACTGCTCTAGTGCTTCATCTGTCCTAGGCATGGGGTAAGCATCTGACTCTGTGTGACTATTTAATTTCCTGTAGTCCACAAAGAACCTGGTGCTGCCATCCTTCTTTGGTACCAGCACCATGGGGGAGGACCAGGGACTGATGGACTCCTGGATTACACATAGTTCCAACATTTCATGTACCTCCTCCCCCCTCAGAGTCTGTTTGACTCTGTCAGGTACCCTATAAGAAGCCTGCTTAATAGTCTTGGGGATTCTGTATCCACATGGTGCTGCACCAGGTGGGGACACTCTGGTTTCCCAGTGAACATGTCCCCAAACTCCTGTAACACTGCTAGGATTTCTCGAACCTGAGTAGGAGATAGCTGCTGGAACATTGCTACCCCTTCCACTGAGATGTCAGTCCACATCTCACTGAGAAGATCAGTCACCAGACCCCCCTCAGACTCCTCCCTGCATCCACTGCAAGTACTCAGCATAAGGTCCTCCCTATCATGGTAAGGTTTCATCATGTTAACATGGTACAATTTATGCCCCTGCCTCCTGCCAAGCAGTTCTACCATGTAGTTAACATCACTGACCTTCCTTACCACCTTGAAGGGTCCATTTCAAATGGCCTGCAGCTTGTTGTGTCTGATAGGAATGAGAACCAGTACCTGCTGCTCCACAACATTCTCACTAACTCGAACATTCCTGTCATGCCAAACCTTTTTCTGTTGTTGGGCATCTGCCAGGTTCTCTTTGGCCAAGTCCATGAGTTCCCTGAGCCTTGTCCTGAGGTTTAGAACATATGCCACAACAGACTCCTTGTAGGATTCACACTCACCCTCCCACTCATCACAAATTAAATCTAGAGGTCTCTTCACCCTATGCCCATACAGCAACTCAAAAGATGAAATACCTGTAGATTCCTGGGGAACCTCTCTCCAAGCAAACAACACACGGGGCAAATATTTGCCCCACTCCCTCTTGAGCTTTTCTGCAAATGCCCGTAGCATGGACTTGAGTGAAGAGTTTAACCTCTCAACAACACCATTAGTCTGGGAATGTTATGGGGAGGTCTTTAGGTGCTTCACCCCATAGTTCTTTCACATCCAAGCCAGCAGATCTGATATGAAATTGGCGCCTCTGTCAGTCAGCATTTCGTTTGGGAAACCTACCCTGCTGAAAATCTCTTAACAAAGCATTTGCCACCTTTTCTTCCTCAAAGGAGGACAATGCCACTGCCTCAGGGTATTTGGTAGCACAATCTACTATCACTAAGATATACGTCTTCCCTGTGGAACTTGGGGTACTCAGAGGCCCCACAATATCCATAGCTACCCTCTGAAATGGCTCCTCAATCACAAGCAAACGCATCAAAGGAACTTTCAGATCCTCTCCTGCCTTACCTACCTTTTGGTACTGCTCACAGGTCCTGCAGTAACCTGTTACATCTCTGGAAATCCCAGGCCAATAAAAGTTCTGCATAAAACATCTCTTGGTACACTTTTTTATGCCCATATGACCTGCAAAGGGAATATCATGGGCTATGGCTAGGAGTGCCAGATGTTAGGCTCTGGGCACTACCAACTGCTGTATTCTCTCACCCTCTATCCCTCCCTCAGGGGTCCACTCTCTATACAGTAACTCTTTGTTCCAGTATACAGATTCCCTTTTTCCTTGAGAATCAGTTGCCTCACCGGCTACCTCCCTCAGGCCTTGTAATATAGGGTCTGAGAGCTGAGCCTGTCTCAACTCTCTCTCTTTGCAACCCTTCCCAGCTCCCCTTCGGCAGGAAGTCTGGCGTCCTCTTACAGGGTTGCCTCACTGTTAGCCTGGGTACTACTACTCACCTCTACCCTTGCAATCACTCTGTCCAAATGAATATCAGTACACACAAGCAGCTGTGGCTCACCTTCAGTCTCATTGCTACTGAGTAGCTCCCTCCCTGAAGTAACCACATCACCAGTCCCGGCTGCAAGTATGCAGTCTGTCTGGGTCTCTCCCAGGCTACCAGACCCACATGCTTGTCTCCAAGCCTGACTGCATGTAACTGCATGCACACAAGGTACTGCATTATCAAAATCATTCCCTATCAGGACATCTGCAAGGATATCATCAAACACACCTACTTGCTTGTTTCCTTTTCCACCCTCCCAGTCAAGGTGAACCCTAGCAAAAGGTATTTGTAATGGGGTCCCTCCTAAAGCTCTGACTGGAGTACTCTGCCCAAGCAAGTAGTGCTCCTCTTTAACCATTGCAGGCTTCACAATGTTAGGTCAGAGGATGTGTTTCTCTTAACAGTGGCCTCTTTCCCATCCACTAAGAACAGGATATAACCTCTTGTGGTAGTTTGGTACCCTTGTTATCACGAGAAAACTTACTGCTGGCATTTTGTCATTCCCACTTATTGGATCTCCCACCTTGTATTCCCCACATTGCCTCCATGGACATCTATATGCTACATGGCCCCACTGGTTGTATTTAAAACATTTAACCCTTGGTTCTGGACATGTACCTGAACCAGTGGCTTCCCCTGCTTCTGGTGGACTCTGTTGGGGTAGACTGGGCTGCCCATCATGGGTTCCCTTAGATCCATTAGCAGCACTGCATATCCCTTTCCTGTGCAGTGATGCCCTACTTGGTAGGTATAGGTCTCCATTCTTCCTCAACTCATCTGCAGTATTGCACAGTCTACCAGCTAACCAGTTTCTCATGACCTCAGGCAAAGTGCTAAGGGCTTGTTCCCTCACCAAAAGGTCTGCCAGCCCTTCAGAAGTGGTGACCTGACATCCATTCACCCATCTAAAAAAATAAGTCCTTAGCTCAACAATATATTCACAAACATTTTCATCTGCCTTGAGTCTATGCTCACAAAACTTTTCCCTATAAGCTTCAGATGTTAACTTAAAGCACTTTAAAGACAGTTTTTTACAGTACTATAATTTAAGCAATCAGTATCAGACAATTTAGAAATAGCAGTTACAGCTTTACCATGGAGTAAGGGGGTCAGGAACAGTACCCAGAGCCCTTGTTCAACATTATACTGTTTACATACCCTTTCAAACATATGAATGAAACTATCAAAATTATCCCCCTCTGTAAATTGTGGAAGAAATGTACTGACCTTTGTTGCTTTTGGGGTTTGGTTACTCCCTTCTTCATTAGCTCCATGACCCTGGTGAAGAGTCAGCATCTCCTTTTTATGTTGCCTATGCCTCTCATTCTCCTCAGCTTCCAGGTGTCATAGTTTCTCTGCTGCTTCTATTTCCAAATGCTTGGTCTCCAGTTCAAGTCTCTAACTCCAGATGGAATTTTAAGTTCTCTGTGGAAAGGTTGAACTGTCCATTTTCTGAGAGTGGTACATGTCGAAGTACTGTCTGGCTGTCCTCCTGATTGCTGGACTGTGATGCAACTGTGCCCAAGGCTACAATCATTTCTGCCTTAGTCAGGTTGGCATGCACCAGTACTTCAGCCTGGCACATCTCAGCCAACTGGCTCCTTGTCAGCTTGCCATACTCCTCTGCTGACATGCTTGCCTGCTGTCCAAGACTAACTAAGCTAACAAAAAAATAAATCAATCGTGATATGAAATTCTGAATGTTTACTGTGTGCCTGATTGAGAGTACAAACACCTTCCTTAGTGACCACTGTTTACAGACTACAGGAATTCAATATTCATACCACTGAATCCTAATATGTAGATCACCACTGCCAAACAATCAATATGTGATACCCCTGCACTAGCCCAGTAATCAAGGAGCCTTAATCCTCACCACTAGCAACAGTGGGGAATGTACGTACTGGGGAGGATGACAAGTACAACCACAGTAAAGTGCAATTTCCCCTTAAGAGCACACAGAGATCACTATCAGTCTGGGGCTGGGTTCTCCCTCTTTCTCCAGATCCCCAATATGACTCCCCACTGGCACAGCTACAGGGTTGAGATCTCAGCTGAGTCACCAAACCAAGATCTCCAGTACCCTCACTTTCCAACCAGTGTTTAGTGTACCTGCTCATGTAGCTGACACACACTCCTTGAGATTTGATTTATATACAAAAACACACACACCTGGGAAAGGCTGGCACAGGTTTACTAGCTATGCCCCCTTCTGCCCAGACTATAAGGTAGTTTTCACTGCCACCAGCCAACTATTATCAGCTACTTTAAGGCCCTTAGCAAAGGGTGTCCAATCCTACTGTGTAATGTTACTATTAATCCAAATGATAGTCTGACCAAGAGCAGGCTATTTAGGAGTGACCTGTACAGTGTCACCAAATAGATATGCAAGTACTCTAACAGCTTAAATATTTCTAAACAGACCAGCCACAATCTGTCTCATATCGCCTGCTTAGAGGTGATCTCTGCCTGACCTACAAAGCCATGTCTGACCCAGCGCTGTTAAATATACTACATCTGAAGAAATCCCAATCCCTCCGTGCCACATGCTCCAGAGACCTCAACCTTATTACCATAATCAAGAGAACATGCTGGAGGAACAGGTTCTTAAACAAGAAACTGCCCATGCTCTGGAATAAACTTCCCATACATGTCAATCAGAGCACCTCACTGGCCTTCTTCAAGAGAAATCTTGATGAGTGGATGAGAAATAGAAAATTCATCCCGGGGATCACTTCAGTGGCCTTACTTGATAGAGGCACTGGGAACTAACATCGGGTGGCACAATGCCAGGGAAATCCTAAGGGCTAGGCTTGTAAAGGCTCCAGGGCTATTAGCCTAGTACACACCTATGAACCTATGAATTAAAAGGTTTAAATATATTTAATAATAAATAATAAATGTACAACACAGTAGTCAGTAAGTAATCAGTTACATCAGAGTTCAAAATCACAGGAAATATTTAAAACAACATTGCAGGACAGTCTCAAACAAATAAAGAAAACATCTACACTTTACTATATTCCTATCTGAATCTAAAAGAGTTACTATGCCCTAAAAACTTACTTACAACAAGGCAAGTGCAGAGGTGAATGGATGTTTCCAGCTGATGTTGTTAGGTCAAAGACAAAATACAAAATACACAGTCTCTCTCTGAGAGAGTTAATAAATTAATATCAAATATTACTGCTGGGCTAGCTTGGATGACATCACTTTTTGTCACCTGATTTTAGTTCTTGAGCTAACCCCCCCCCCCTTTGTCAGAAACTAACAGAATTTTACTATCTCCCTGTGAAAAATACATATATCTCAGATGTTTGCAGAGCCTGGAATTTTACTATCTCCCTGTGAAAAATACATATCTCTCAAGATGTTTGCAGATCCTGGAAGTCATAAAACAATAAAAATTTCTACATCTTAAAACCTAGTAATTACTTCTCTTTCAAGACAATACAGAAAACATCTAGCTCTAGACATTGTGTCTCCTACTGCACTAAAACTGAGATAACATCTCTTTTATTAAGTGGTTATGAAAATTTAATTTCAACTATTTTCTATGAATTTTTTTCAAGTTAACCTCCTGTATTCTAGTTTCCATTAAACATATACATCTAAACAGTCACAACAGTAAAGGTGCATTCCTGTTCTATTCCAATAGGGCATGCTGTTATTACATTTTAACTCAGTACTTTACACACACCTGTATAAATCATATCAATATTCACAAATTATAAAGAATTATTTACAAAATTCCAGACAGCTGGGCTGGCAGTATTTCCCTTTGTCACACACCCATAAGAGGTAGTTCAGTACTTTACACATACTTCTGCATAAATCATATCAATATTCAGAAATGATATAGAATTATTTACAAAATTCCAGATAGCTGGGCTGGCAGCATTTCCCTTTGTCACAAGGGTCATGTGAAATAATTATTACAATAATAAACATAGAGAAGTGGGAAACAAAGACTAATAGAGATAGTTTGAAAGACTGAACTGAGAATGAAGAAAATAGACTACTAGGAATAAATACATCACTTTACTTCATCCCCTCCTCTTCCCTTTTTTTTCTTAATCTTTCTTTCTCTTATTCGCTGTTCCTCCCATTCTGTCACTCTTCATTAGTTGTGTTTATGTAGGATGTTTTATCATATCTATTTTTATACTAAATTACTTTAAATGTATATTCTTTAGATTAACATAGTTATTTTATTACAGTTAGCTGTTAATATTATAGTTATACATCACCTTACTGAGGATGATATTAAAGAACTAAATCAACTGAACTGATTTAGAACTCATAAAATAATTGTGTTCACTGAGGGGACTCTAAAAGCCACAGAGCATAGTCCATAGTGGCTAAATGGGCAAAACTAGAGGTATTTAGGTGGTCTGAGGAACCAGCTTTGGTCACAGTGGAGTCACTCACCTGCAGCCGAGGCACATTCCTAGCTTGTTGTGGTGGTAAAAGCTGTTTAGTTAACTTTTTGTGACTGGAAGAAGGACTGACTGTGGGACTAGAAGTTTCTTCCATAGTCAGCCTGAAAATGGTGCCAGGGAAACTAAGTAGCACAAGCCAGTAATAAGTTCAAAGGGAGTATAAAGTCACTTTTCCCAAAAATACAGTCTAGTACAGTTTACCAGTCCCAAAAACTAATGTAAACACATTTTCTCCTTAGGAAAAAAATGTTTTTAGAATGCTTAAATCAACTTTTAAACTGTCAAATACAAAAGAGAGTTTCTGTTTAAAACTATAGCAAAGTCACATGACAGTAAATAAAAAATACATACTCCAAGCTTAAACTGTACTTTCCTACATAGGAAAGTAAATTAAAACATTAAAAATAACATTAAAAATAATATGTGGAAGTTTTTTTCCAAAAAGAACTTATCTGTCCAGCAAAGGAACGGCTTAAGCTAACCATCCACCCTCTAAAACCCAGAGAGGAGCACTCTGGCAGCAGCAAAACTTTGAAGGGCTTGGAGCCCAAACCTGTATTTTTAATCAGCTCAGCTTGAGCTGACTAATGGTTTGTCCATGTGGATGGTGCCCCAACGTTTTGGAAACTGGCCTACGGCTGTTATATCCGATTCTAGATATAACCTATATAGCTTAGGCTACTTTAGCAGTGATCAATATGAAAAACACCTCATTAAATAATTGGTTTACTTAAGTATTAAGATTATTGCTGGTTCTCCCATGGTATCATTAACAATAAGTTTTGAGGTAGTAGGGCAGTTAAAAACTTTAGTTCAGTTAGACTTTCTAATTAAACTAAGGGGTCAATGTACGTTGTGGTAGGGATCCCTATCAGTTGACTAAGTTCTCAGAAACCCGAAATTCATATGGTTGAGACCATATGATCGAGTTTTTGAAAACTCTAAGCTTTTGAATGAAGATCGTTGTACAGTGAGGATTGGGAAATTTACCACTTCTTCACTGTATTGTGATCTCAGAGTTGGTATATATAATTTGCATGAGGTGTGGGGGGTGCAGGGGGGCTTGCCCCTTGCATAAACATAAAATAGTAGCTTTTTGTAGGTGTTTTTTTTTTTTTATGTTTGACTGTTTGGAACCTCGATCATATGGTCTCGTTCTTATGAATTTTGAGTTTCTGAAAACTCGATCATCTGACATAGTATCCCATGGTAGTCTTGATAGGAAGGTATAGATATGTTAAGCTCACTTTGGCTTATTTTTTTATTTTCCAGATAAATTGCTTTTGAAGAAAGTGTGTTTAGGGATTATAGGAATGAATGAATTACAAAAGCAATATTGCCTTAAATAAATGATATGGTCAGAAATCTAAATATATTTCTACTAATAACAATGAATTAAAAATGTTTTAAGCAAGTACTTGAATACTAACCAAATTGATATTGCTTTTATACAGGAAATTCATATTACCTCTGAAGAAAAGGATTTAATATAAATCAGTATGGAATAATAGCTTATATTACTACAAACTGAAGAAAAGACATATTAACATTATGGAAAATAAACATAATAATGCCTAAAATAAAGATATTTATTGTGATAAAGATGGGATGTTTTCCATGATAGCTCTTGAATAGCAAAATAGAGTAATTAGCTCAGCAAATATTAACTGATTACCAGATTTAGGTGCTCAGTATGGAAAGAAACATTTTGAGATATTACTTAATAATGTGAAAGTAAGCCTGATAATAGGAAGAGACTGTCAGTGTCTATTTGATATCATAAAATTCACAATTTCTTCCTTGTTTTGCAGAATATATATATTTGGAAATTTTTGAGCAGACCATTTTACGACATAGACAAACTGGATAAATGAATAAAACTGAGAATAACTATACATTCTGGAGATGCAAAGGTAATAATAAAGGCAAATTGAAATGACATGCTTGTGAAAGTGAAAGCTATTAAAAGAATACCAGTGATAATACAAAGACATCAGACATTGTGGACTGAAAGACTTAATCTAACAAACAGTATTAATAGCAGTCAACATTGTCTCATTCTGTATATTGTAGCTATAGCCAGGAAAGTAATAACAAGAAACTGGTTGAAGGATTCATAGTTAAACTTTACAGAATTTTTATCATTAGTCACAAAGAATCATGATAAAAAAATGGCATAATACAAAAGATGAAACTTTTAAGCTCTTGCCAAAGGTCTCATCAGTCTTGGATACATGAAATAATGATACATCATTAAATAAATGACAATTACAGAAAGTAAATACTAAACACATGTTGTACAATATTCAAGTAATTATATCAACTAGCAGAAATTATTAAATATTAATAGAAAACATGTCAGTGGCCTCTGACTGACTAAATATGCAGATAACTGCAAATTAGGAGCAGTCATTGAATCATCCACCAACACAAATGTTCTTCAGGAAGGCCTGACACAGACAAACAACTGATGCCAGAGGCATGGACTAAAACTAAATGCCAAGAAATGCACAACAGTATCCTTCAGGAAGTAATCTACCCCTAGTAACTATTATATTGACAACACACCTCTAAGAGGTGACCCAGTAGTTAGGGACCTGGAGGACACATAGACAGTAATCTAACCGCTGACCATCGTCAGTCTACAGTAGTAAGAAAATCATTCTATATTATGCAAATTATTAACAAAGGTGTGGCATCTAGGTCCAAGGAGGTCATTGTTCCATTGTATTTGGCCTTCATCAGAACTATCATTGATTACAATCCCCCCTTTGGTATGTACCTAACCAGGCATATTCAACAATTGGAAAGTCTGCAAAGGTTCCTCGCTAAGGAATACAAGGTGTAAGTAACATGTCCTATGCAGACCGCCTCAAGGCCCTATCTCTGTATTCTGTCTCCTACAGGCTGTTAAGGGGAGATCTATGCTCGGCATACAAAGCATTGTCAGATCCCACTCTGATGGACCTCCTGCATATTGGCAAAACAAACCACACTAGAATTACCTGTTCTAAAAACTTAATCCTTGCCTGTGATACAAACAGGACATGCTACAGAGACAGGTGTGTATCCCAGAGACTACTCTTTCTCTGGAACAGGATCCCCATCCATGTGAAGCAGGGTTCCTCCCTAATCCAATTCAACTGTAGCTTGGACAACTTGATGGGGAACAGGAAAGTCACCCCTAGTTTGGCACCTATGTCTCTTATGAACACAGGCAGCCCCTGTTTGTAAATATTTCCCTTCCCAAGCTTCTGCTTACACTTATCAAGATTTTTTAAACAAGAAACAACTTTATTAAATTATCATACTATAGAGAATCATACATTTATATAAATGAAAACAAACCATACTGACATAATTTTAGTTGAAAATATTATACATCACTTATAATCTATCCAGTCACTGTCAGTCAGACATTACACAGCTCATTCAAATCCTGCCTACCTTTAAACCTCATTCCTCCTCTGCATGTATTGTTCCCACAATTCCCATTTTTTATATAACTTGCTCCTACCCTTTTCTAAAGATCCTGTTTCCAGTTGTTTTATCTCTGTTACTATATTCACTACTTCTAGTAAAGTTCATTTATACTTTGACTTCCATTTTCTAGTAATTGCTTTTTTGGCAGCTACCATAATTAGACTCAGCAAGGCCTTGCTGTGTCTAGGCAATTCAACTATCATAGCTCAAAAAATAATTTCCTTAGTTACACCAATTTGCTCACCCAGTATCTCTGACAGAGCAGTCTACATGGAGTCTTTAAAGTCTGCTAACTCATTACACTCCCAGAAATTACTTCCCAGTTACCTACTTCTTCCCCATCACACCTTTAACATTTGCTGTCTACTTGAGGAAAAAATTTTTGGAGTCTAATTGGGGTATAAAAATACCTATGTAAATACTTCCAAGCAAAGATACTAAATCTTCTAGACTTTGCTGCATATTTGGGAAGCACACATATTTCCCCCCATTGTTTCTTTGTGAATTGCTTATCCAATCTCTCTTCCCAATCTTTTCTAACCTCCACTGATTGGTTTTTAAAGTTATCATGTAATATTTTGTATGGTCTACTAATTATCCCTTTTTTAACAGCAGCTTGCGTTCTAGATTAAACTAAAAACTCTACCAGTGCCTGTCTTTTGCTTACAATCCCCCTATTTCTTTCACTTTGCCTATACTCTGATAACAATCCTTGATAAGGAAGGCAATCTCTAGCCTGCAGTCCAAATACATTTTTGGCCTCTTCCCATTCTATTACCTTTCCCCCTCTAATTATATGCTCCCAATACCTTGGTTCTTTTGCCAGTTTTCTCCAATAAATTTCAAACCCCTCTTGCCTATTGTCTGTATCCCTAATTGCAGTTATACATATTGGTAGAATCTCCTTTCTCCCTTCCCATGTTGGCTTACCTCTTAGAATACTTCCTGCTATACTTTATGAATACAATATTCTGTAGGGATATTGCTATTCTCCTTAAGGATCTGCATCCAAAATCCCAGTCTCTCCTTGTTTATTGAGCTTCTCCCCTGTTTCCTCATCATCCCCTTGCACTTTTAATTATAGTTTTCTGATTGTGCTATGTATAGTACCCTTAACTGTGTAGCTCTGAAATACCCCCTCAAAATCAGGTAATCACAAACCACCTTGTTCAACTGGAAGAATCAGCTTATCCCACTTGACTCTTGCCATCTTCCCCTCCCAGATAAAATCCTTCAGCTCTTTATTAATTGCTATCCACAACTTCTCCTCTGGTTGATAAAAATATTCCTAACCTGTGTATAAAAATAAATGGACTAAAAACATTTTAACTGCTTGGATCTTGCTACCCATATCCATATAACAGAGCTTCCAGTTTCTCAGTTTTTGTATTATCTTTTATTTAGTCTCTTTCCACATATCCTTAGCTACCACACCAGAATCCTTTTTAATCCATGCTCCTAAGTATTTCATTTTGTTATGTCCTCATAAATATGGATATTTCTGAACCAATTTGTGTGTGGGTACCAGCTATTGCCATTGTTTTGTTTCATTAATTTTGTATCCTGAAAAGATGTGAAACCACCTCAAAATGTTCCACAACCCTGAAATGTCCTTTTCTGGTTTTATCAGGTATAAAATAATATAATCTGCAAATAGAGCCAGTTTGTCTTGACTACCCTACCAATTATATCCTTGAATTTCTGAGACTCTTATTTTCTTTGCCAATTGTTCTAAATATAGAGAAAATAACAAATGGGACATAAGACACCTCAGCCTGGTTCCTCTGCTCAAGCAGAAATTATCAGGGAGGAATTCACCAACTTTAATTTTCACCTCTGATCCCATAATATCCTTCTATTCAGTCTTATAATTTTAACAGGGGATGCAAATGCTTCCATTGCACTGCTCATAAACTCCCAGCTTACTCTGTCAAATGCTTTTGCTGCATCAAGATCCACCAACAACAGTGATATGTTCATACATTCAACTTTTCTCTAGATCATCAATGTTCTGTTAATGTTGTCAAATGTTTGCCTCCCCTCCACAAAACCACACTGATCCATATACATCTATTTTGGCATTACCTTTGCCATTCTTTTAGCCATTACAGACAAAAACACTTTATAATCATGGTTTAGAATTGAAATGGGCCTGCATGAAGCTGACTCTGATGGGTCTTTACCCTCTTTAGGTATTACAGCTCCCACCACTTTCTTCCAGGATGTTGGTATTTCTCCTCCTCTTAAAATACTGTAAACAAAACCTTCCAGATCTTTTTCAGTTTTTTCCCTCCTAGCTTCCAAACTTCCACAGAAATCATGGGGACTTTCCTGTGGATTGATTATACATCACCATTTTTATCTCATCTCCTCCTATCATATTAGTAATTGAGGCTCATCTACCTCTAACCTTGGCATATTTAATTCTTCCATAAACATTTTCATTTGTACATTTTCTTGATCTCTATATTTCGCTGTTTTATACAGACTGTCATAACATTTCTGAAATATTTCTAGTACCTCTTCAGGATCTCTTGTTATCTTCCTTCTTATAGGCTCCCACACTTATCAAGAACTTGTTAGACATTTGGGATGTATGGCTAGGCTTAAAAAAGCCCTTGTGGCTGTTAACCTAGTAAACACCTATGAACCTAGGAATAATGGAAGAGTAGTGGGAAGCTTGTCTTGCAGAGAGGTTAACCAAAGGTTAGCCAGTACACAGTTGATGAAAGATTGGTTTCAACAAAAAGGAAGAGGTGCAGAAAGTGATCAAGAGGAGGAATTAATGGGAAACAGCTCAACTAGAGTGGTTGGTGGATGGTGCGGAAAGTCAGATAACCTATGCCATTTGAATGGACATAGAAACTATACTTAACGTTCATGTTTACCTGTAAAATAAAAAGGTATGTAAAATTAAAAATAATTGAAAATATGCAGTTCTGATCTCAAACTCACACATTATAGGTGAAAAGGGGAGGTCCACTGTAGGGAAGATCAACTCATGGACACAGGTTGTTGTAAAAGGGAAAGCACAATTAGAAGAACTTCTGCTCAAATACCCATTGTGGGATACAATAAACGGAAAGCAAACACAAGGGGAGAAAAGCAGAACTTTGCCAGAGTATGCAATACATGACACTTCAAATATTGAGCTTGAATGTTATGGATTAGTAGACAAAATAAAGAGACAAGTGGTATTTAATTATACAAGAAAGGGAAATATTAGTGCAGCACTCCTTCAAGAAACACATATGTCAAAAGAAGAAACAGCACATATACTGCAGAAGGAAATAAAGCAGTGATGTGGATAAAAGTGTGGGATGGTTAAAAGAGATGACTAATGACATTAATAAGGAGAAATTCAGGTCCAGAAACTGAAGAATGCATCAGAGATAAACAAAGTAGATATTTACTTTTGTGTGGCTACTATAGCAGCAATAGAATATCATTAGTGAACATTTACATCCCTCCCAAAAGTTGCAAGAGGGAAAAAGACAATTAATACAAGAGCTAGTAGAAGCACACCAGGGAAAATATTAGCCACAGGGGACTGGAACCTTATAACATACAATTAAGATATAGAATGGAGCCCTAGAAGGATACAACTAACAACAGAAAGGATATTTTTAAACAGGCTTACTCAGGCATTTGGCTGGCATGATACGGGAGACACTCTGGATACAGAATTTTTACATTTTACTCAGCCAGGCATAAATTCTATCTAGTCTTGCCTTTATTTCATGTACCCACAGAGCGCAGATATTTAGTATATGTGCCCATCCCATACTACTGTCAGATCACTCACCAGTGAAAATTAAGATTAAAAGACCCAAAGTAATAGAAATGGAAAGGCAGTGGATGGCAGGAACAGGCTGGTGGAATCGCCAGGAGAAAAGGATGAAATTAGTAGGATTCCTACAAAATGGAAAAGTAAACCTGAGCTCAAAAGAGAAAAAAGGAATAGAACTTTGGGATGAATATAAGAACTGTTTGAAATGTAAACTCAGAATGATAGAACAGGAAGAGTGGGAGAGGAAGAGAAAGAAGCAAAAGAGGACACTAGCAGAGATAGGAGACATTCAGAAAAAAAACAGGAAAACTAACTCAAACAGAACAAGAAGAGCTGCAGAAACTGGAAAGGACTGATTTTTAAGCCTAAGCCTTTGACACCTCATTCCTTTGGGTTTGTTCAGAATTCTTGTGCTAAGAGATTGAGAGGGTTGACTAAGACACAGCACTAAACCTAAAAAGTACCGTAGTCAAAGTAAAAGTACAGTTTGACTAAACGGGTAACTAAAACCTGCAATCAAAAACATGGATTCACACTGCTTCTCCTAGAAATCCTGTAAATTAAATCCTATAAAGGAAACATACTACTTAACTGCATGCTCAGCACATTTGAGGAATGGTAGCATCAAGCTATTTCAATTAGAAAATGAACACTCTTCCAATTTTGTTTTATTAAAACATGGAAAAACCATATAATACCTTGCAGCCCTCAAGGCCTTGCAGTATCAGCTCCAGGGAGGGGCATATTGTTGGCAACCAAAACATAAAACACATTAACTGAACACAAAAACAATTGATACTGCAACCCTACAGTGACAGGCACATACCCATTAAATGCAAGACTGTATAAGACAGACACCTAATGTTTGGAAGTTAGGTTGTTAGCTTTCTCTCCTAAGTCCATAGTTACATAGGTCAGTACTAGGCTAGCTGCCCTTGTGGGCCATTTTAAGCCTACCTAATTTCCCCTTTGTGGTTGAATTAACCTAACCCATTTGGTGTTGGATTGGCCTTACCCAGCTCATGGTCAATAATTATATATTACCCCTAATGAGAATTATCTGGTAACTTATCATAGATAAATTTGGGGAGACCCATACATGGAATAAAGCATTTAGGAGCTGCATCTATCCATTAGCAGTAAAGGAGTCTGCCCTGGGGTAAATTTTCTGTTTTCCATCCATGGATCCAAGTTGTACTTGGATATGGACTTTGTTTTATATGGATGAGAGTCTGCTCCAGAGCATCACTCTCAAAGGCTGTTACATTAAGCTCTTGTATTCTCTTTTTCATGGGTATTTCAGGCATCAGGTCATAAAATAAAAATCACATAGGCATTCCAGGTCTGGGTAATCTTTGGGGACAGGCTTCATAAAATAAGAGGCAGGAAATCACCTCAGATAAATTAAGTGACAGCAAGTAAGTAAAAAGGGTTACCACCACTACAGGTGTCCAAGCTGGACATTGCCTACTGTACAAAAAATAATCTGTAACACAGCATAAACCTCTGAACACTGGAAAAAGCCTTATTTTTACATTATTATAAAAATGAACACTAATACTTTAGCATTTCAGTTTTACTATTGCTTCACAGGAAATTAAAGAGTGTCTGATTGACATAGCTTTATGCAATGTTTAGAAGGAACAGTTACAGCAAAAGAAGTGTATATGTTTATCAGTCTAAGGGTGAGTTTTACAGTTAAGAAAGCAAGTCATGGTTACCGCCTAACCTCTTAGCCAACAAATTTTGAACAAACCAAAATAATGAGGGAACTAAGGCCTGAAATCAAGGTCAGGTTTTAAATATTGCCCTTATAAACTCTTTTTTCTTGCTATCCAAATTAAAAAAAGTTCTAAGAAAATAGCACATAACACTGAATTTAAAGCAAGATATAAAGTCATACAGCGAATACTAGGATTGCACAGTTGAGAAAGCAAGTCATGTTTATCTGCTTTGCCAAAAGCCATTAACATTAGTAAAAGTTGTTCCTGTGGAGCTTTGTAACAATGGTGATTTTAATATATGCAGCAAATGCATAAATTAAGCAATGCATTTTTTTCCAGAAGTATGCTGAAGTTCAGATAATTAGCCCTTTAAAGAGTAAAGTATGGTATGGTATGATATCTGGCATTATAGATAAGCTCACCAGCTTAAATATAAACCCCTATGTCACTAGATGGGTTGCAAACTGGCTCAAGGACAGAACCCACATGGTTAGAATAGCTGGAGACATGTCAGACTCCAAACCAGTTACAAGTGGCGTCCCACAAGGCCAAGTGTTGGGACCTCTCTTGTTCGGTATATATTTCTCGGAGGTACAGGCCAACATGGAAGGACTGTGGCTGACCAAGTTCGCAGATGACTGCAAACTGGGCACCATAACAGACTCTCCAGCCAACACAAGCATCCTCCAAAAGGGCCTCATAGAAACAGACAACTGGTGCCAGAGCCATGGCCTCAAGCTAAACGCCAAAAAGTGTATAGTCATCCCCTTTGGCAAAACAAAGTGCCCACAAATTACCACATAGGTGGTAATCCATTAAGTACAAAAGAAGTAATTAGGGACCTGGGGACCCAAGTTGATAGCAATCTCTCATTTGACAACCACGTGGCCAAAGTGGTTAGAAAAACATTTTATATAGCCCACCTAATCATGAAGGGATTCACATCTAGATCAGGGGAGGTCATCGTGCCTCTTTACTCATCCCTCATCAGGCCCATAATTGAGTACAATGCCCCTTTTGGGATGTACCTTACCAGACACCTGCAGCAACTGGAAAGACCCCAAAAGTACCTCATCAAG
This sequence comes from Protopterus annectens, assembly GCF_019279795.1. Classification (NCBI taxonomy): domain Eukaryota; kingdom Metazoa; phylum Chordata; order Ceratodontiformes; family Protopteridae; genus Protopterus; species Protopterus annectens. Next base: position 1,922,219,420 of record NC_056741.1, on the reverse strand, counting down.
AGGATCAAAGGGCTCAAACAGATGCTGTATGCTGCCCGGTTAAAGAAACTCCAGCTCTACTCAGTGGCATACCGCCTGCTCAGAGGCGATCTGTGCCTGACGTATAAAGCCATGTCCAACCCGGAATTAATGGACATGCTGCACCTCAGAAAATCCAAATCCCATCGAGCTCTGGCTTCGAGGGACTTAAACCTCAGCATTGAAATAAATAGGACATGCTGGAGGGACAGATTCATAACCCAGAGCCTAACTTCACTCTGGAATAAAATCCCAGTCCAGGTTAGGCAGAGTCCCTGATTGACTCTCTTCAAGAGGAATCTTGATGAGTGGATGGGAGATCGTAGGTTTACCCCGGGTATCACTTCTGTGTCACTGTTAGACAGAGGCACAGTATACTAACCTCGAAAAAGGGCATAGCAAAATTAATTTAAAATGGGTGGCGAAAGCCATACACACTCTGGCTAGGCTTATAAATGCCCTAGGGCAGATAGCCTAGTATGAACCTATGAACCTATGAGGTACAGCCAAGTGTTCTGCTTTCTCCCAGGGGACATCCTTAATGTTAACATATCTCACAAAGCATTTTGTTGTTTTTAGACCTGAAATAATTTAAAATACATTTGTTTATTCAGTGACGATTTGTATTTATTATATTTATTCTTAAAATTAACAGTCTCTTTGACAAAGATTTATATTAGTAGTCCAATGAGAAACAAACATGGACCAGATTATAAATGATGAGATGAAAATTCCATTACTTACATTCAGTTATGTGAAAGCTTGCGGCAAACCAAGTTCTTGACAAATAATAGGATTCCCTCATGTTAAGTAGATTACTTGTAAACTTTTTAGCTGACTGAGGAAAAATTAAATCTCACACACACACATGCACAAACAACTTGTTCTGCCTGAGAAAAAATTAAATCTCAAACATACACAAATGCGCACGCACACACACACACACACACACACACACACACACACACACACACACACACACACCCGTGCACAACTTCTTTTGTTATAACTATTTTATATTCTTATGAAAAGTTAGACCACTTTTCAACAGCTTGTCCTCAGTTAACAATGCTGCTGATGAGCCAGGATTGTATAGTTCAAAAATCTTTCTTCCAGAAAAAATATATATTTTTTTCATCAATATATGCCTTTTGGGAGTACGTTTAAGATGTCCAAGATTTGAAGAGAAGATGAAAAAACACAGTGGAAAATCTATAACTCCCTGAGTTTCTGAGGTCACAACAGGCCTGGCTATAATGAATAGACCACAGAATATACAACATTACCTTGAACTGAAAACCTCAAAATTAATACCCATGCTTAATATATATATATATATATATATATATATATATATATATATATATATATATATATATATATATATTACTGGAGTAATCAGACCTTTGTTTTTTTAATCAGAACTCCTATAGGCAAGCTGCAATAACAGATTAAGAACCTTATTACCATAATAATGGAAACCAATAAATCTCTGTCTCTGGAAATCTAGTTATAATCTAAGATGCTACCAGCTGAAACAAGCCACTTACCTAACACTTCCTTAATACTCTGAAAAATCATTTCTAGAAATATTTTCCATACAATACTTTTGAGTCTGTCCTCATTTTACAGGCTTTGTAATGTGATGCTTTCCTGCTAAACATACCTCTCTACAAGCTGTCCTACTGGTACAGAGGCAGGGGCTATGCTCAACTGGTAAAGAAGCAGGGGAAATACCTGTGCTACCTATTTTTAATGAGTTCAAAAACCAACCTGCATGCTGGAAGGTTACTTGTGGGAGGAGCCACTGAATGCTGGTTTACCTTACTCTAGGCAGGAAGACACTTAATAGGCAAAATAACCTCTACAATTACCACAAGAAATTCTTAGCAGATGCTGGGAAGCTGACTTCACTGGCTTAACCCATGTGGAAACATGTATGTTGGCGAGCTCCCAACTCAATCATGCCTGATGAGGAATGTAATGTAAGGAGAAATACAAAACAAAAAAACACCCCAGCCTGCAGAGAAATCTAATCAAGACCCCAGAACCACCCCCCCAGCCGATGGGGCAACAGATGAGGTCCCAATCAGCCTAAGCTCAGTTGGAAAGAGGAGCAGACAAAGAAAAGCATATTTCCCAAAATAAAACTCTAGCTTTATGTCTTATACTAATAGGTTACAGACATCTCATTATCATCTTCTTTCAGCTGTTCCCATTAGGGGGTCGCCACAGCGGATCATCTGTTTCCATTTCTTCCTGTCCTCTGCATCATGCTCTTTCACACCAACCGTCTGCATGTCCTCTCTTACCACATCCATAAACCTTATCTTAGGCGTTCCTCTTTTCCTCTTACCTGGCAGCTCCATCCTTAACATCCTTTTCCCAATATACCCAGCATTCCTCCTCAGCACATGTCCAAACCAACGCAATCTTGACTCTCTTGCTTTGTCTCCAAACTGTCCAACCTGTGCTAACCCTCTAATATACTGATTCCTAATCCTGTCCATCCTAGTCACACCCAGTGCAAATCTTAACATCTTTAACTCTGCCACATCCAGCTCTGACTCCTGCCTTTTTGTCAGTGCCACCGTCTCCAACCCATATAACATAGCTGGTCTCACTACCCTCTTGTAGACCTTCCCTTTCACTCTTACTGGTACCCGTCTGTTACAAATCACTCCTGACACTCTTCTCCACCCATTCCACCCTGCCTGTACTCTCTTCTTCACCTCTCTTCCACACTCACCATTACTCTGAACTGTTGATCCCAAGTACTTAAACTCATCCACCTTTACCAACTCTACTCCCTGCATCCTCACCATTCCTCTACCCTCCCTCTCATTTACAGACATATATTCTGTTTTAGCCCTGCTGACCTTCATTTCTCTCCTCTCTAAAGCATATCTCCACCTCTCCAGGGTTCTCCTCAACCTGGTCCCTACTCTCACTACATATCACAATGTCATCTGCAAACATCATAGTCCACTGGGCCTCCTGTCTGATTTCATCTGTCATCCTGTCCATCACCTCTGCAAATAAGAAAGGGCTCAGAGCTGAACCTTGATGTAATCCCACCTCCACCTTAAATGTATCTGTCACTCCCACTGCAGTCAAAACCAGTGTCACACTACCCTCGTACATATCCTGTACCACTCTTACATACTTCTCTGCCACTCCCGGCTTCCTCATACAATAGCATAACTCCTCTCTAGGCACCCTGTCATATGCTTTCTCTAAGTCCACAAAGACACAATGCAACTCCTTCTGACCTTTTCTGTAACCCAGCCACTGGGGATGCACACACCAGTACATTTCTTTGTGCCAGTCCAAAGCCCAGATTAATGGGGAGGGTTGCATCAGGAAGGGGATCTGGCGTAAACCTTCTGCCAAATGACTTATGCAGAGTTTACAGACATCTGAACATTTCTATTAAAACCTTCTCACCTGTCTTTTTCTGAATATAGTAAACATTTAATTAAACAAGTCATTCTGTGCCATTCCTTGCTTCGGTCATGCAACCATGTTCTGTTCGAGCTAGCATTGCTAGCACCTTCTCTATATCCTTCATTATAACAGGGCATCCAAGATACCACAAACTGTTCAAGGCAGGTCATCTGCACAAAACTGTGTGGGAGTAACATTATTTGTTTCTCTTGGGCATTGACAACCCCCTTACACACTTGAGCAATCAGTCAGCCTCTCCCATCTCTATGCACTGTTCATTAGATCCTGCTGTCCTGGTCCCACGTTCCATCCTTTCTCTTTCATTATTAGTATTCTCAAAGCCACTGAAATGGTACATTGTTGCAGGTTTCTGGGTTACAAACATATAACTACTCATATTATTGGGCAAGGCAATGACCTACAAATCAAGTGCATCATACTAAAAGCCTACTAAACTCAGTGTGATACCCATAACTTGTACATATTAATATATCTCCTACTAGGAAATTTAACCAAGCCAACCCCCTCCCTTTCCCCAGCTCATCCTTAAAAGAAGGCTCTGCTGTTCAGTGAGGTTTTGGTACATTAACAGAGACTTAAAAAAATAAACAAATAAAAGAACTTGCAAAATTCCAGTTTATCATTTCTCAGACTCTCTTTCATCTTTTCCCACCAGGACATTGACACACCATTGCAGATTTCTGTCATCCACTAATGTGCATCCTTTCCCTTACTAATCGCCTGTAACAACAGTAATAAAAACAGGGTTCTATGAACCATGTGAAAAAAATAAAAACATCCTTGTGAATGCCACATGCTAGTTACCAAAGAAAGACTGCAGCGCCATGAGAAGGGTGCATATACCAATCTCATTTTACAAGTGACTTTGTCCAATGCGTTTTCTTTAACAATACAATCAACTGTGAAATCAGTGCACCTGAAGAAAAAGTAAATTTCCATGCAGCAGCCTCTGTTTAAGACAATAGCTGCAAAAGGACTGATCACAACCACAGTTTAGCAGACATATTAAAGAGCTAATAAATGGCTGAGCTTGCCTTTTCCACCCTGAACACCAACTTTTTTACCTCCTGATTTCAACTGTACTGCCAGCATCTGGCATATCTGATTACTTTAGGGTCTACCACCAAATTGTTCAGTTTGGTTTCCTAGCTAACAGTGTTAAAGAACTTACTAGAATACAGAATGGTGTCATCCAGAGCTTCTCTTCTTTTCTCAAGTCTGTCTGAGAAAAAAACGATATTGCTGCACTCTTTCTCAAAGAAACATGATAATATTGTTTAAGTCTTTTTATGATTCAATCACTCTGCTCACTACAATTAAGAGATCACAAATGTATTTTCCTGACTGTTTCCAGTACCCTTATCCAGTGTCTCAGAATCTCTACTATCCCTTTGGATAAGCTGACTTACCATATCAAAGAAGCAGGTAACACTTGTTTGAATTTCCTAAATCTTCAGCAATGTTATTTTGTAAGTCGTGAGGCCACATCTCATTTTTTCTGGATCCTTGAGGGATGTCTCCTCTGTAAAGAGATAGTGTCTTTCAGCTTCAACCATTTAAAATTGTTTTACTTTCTAGACAGTCACCTTGCAACTAATCTTTAGGAAATACAGAAGTACTGGTTCAATATTTCTGCTTTTGTATGCTCATACAGTCCCATTGCTTCTTCCCCTTTCATCATTTCTGTCCCAGATTCAGTCTTCCTCTGTGTTGCTTACGTAAAGCATCTTCTTTCTCTGCCTTCATCCTAATCAAAAAAAATTATTTTTCAGTTCCCACTGTGCAAATATACTGCAGTCACAACTAACAAGGCACAGGTAACTACAGTGGCCCTATGTTCAGAGTCTTCATTTTTAAGGAAATGAATCCTGAACTCCCTTTATCAACCAACTTGCTACAGGCAATGTTTCTCTGATGGTGAGTCTAGCATTTGCTGGGGAATCCTAGACATGTTTTTCAAGAGGTCCAAGCAAGTATAAAAATATTCTATACTTAAAACATTAACTATTTAATATTATGTTGGGCCAGACTAAATGCAGAAACATAACAGTTACTGAATATGAGTATTTACTGCAAAACTATAATAAAAGAATAACACCCAAGCGTAATTGTAGCAATTTCAAGCAAGAGTGACTGTGTGTTTTGGGGGGTGCACTCTGGTTGCAAACACTGCAGGATATACCAGGACTAAATCATGTCCTCTTGCCTCTGAGTTGGTTCTGCGGCCAGGCTGCTCATCTTGCTTCCTGCTTACTCTCTCGGGTGCTACCTCTACCTGCTTTTTGTACAGGAATTCCCTCCCATCTGAGTGAAGACATCCTTGGATAAGCTGCTCCCAGGCTTAATCATCTCCAGCCTAACTAAAGGGCTTAGTTTCCCTCCGACGAAGGAACATCAGTCTTGCTCCCTCGGGTGCTACCTCTACCTGCTTTTTGTGCAGGAATACCCTCCCATCTGAGTGAAGACATCCTTGGATAAGCTGCTCCCAGACTCAATCAACTCCAACCTAACTAAAGGGCTTAGTTTCCCTTATTAATGACTTCCACACAGCTATTCTTAACACGAAGACAGTCCAATATGCAGACGACTCAACTCTAGTCTGCTCTGCTTCTAACCAACAAGTACTCCAAACAAAAACATAAACTGCTTTTTCCACCACTGAGAACTGGATGCTTTAAAATCACCTCTCTCTAAATGCCAATAAATCTAAAATTCTACTATCCTCTTCCTCTAAATCTCACCCTCTTGACAAAACCTCCTTCAACATTATCAGCCATGCCAACTCCACTATTGAAGTTGTTCCTTTTGCTAAACTTCTTGGGGTCACTATTGATGAACATCTAAAATTCGACACCCATATTCAGCTAAACATTAAGAAAACACATCAGAAACTTGGCATGCTGTACAGGAACTCCCATTTTCTATCCCCTTCCACAAGACAGACCCTCGCCACTACCTACTTACTACCATCTCTGATGTATGGTGCCCCTCTACTAATCAACCTATCTTCCTCTATCTCCTCTAAACTAGAATCCTGTTACAACAAAATCTTAAAGTTTGCCACCAAGTCCAAGTACTCTACCCACCACTGCATACCTCTCCACTTATTGCAATGGCTAGAACTTCCCCACTACCATCCAAATCACTACAGCCCACAAACTAATTTTAAACCCACTAAGTGCCCTGCACTAACTAATATCTTACCAATGTATACCCCTCACAGAACTCTAAGATCTGCTCACCAAAATCTCATTTCTGTATACAAACCAAACCGTCCCTCAGGTCAGCTTCTCCTATCCTTTTCCTTAGCCATAAAATGGAACTCTCTTCCTCCCTCTCTAAGAATTTCTCAAACCTTTGATCACTTCAAAACCCAGCTCCATTCCTACCTCTCCAATAACAGGAAATGCACTTGCACTCTACCTACCTAACCCTGCCTAATCCATGAATACATACATATACATAAACTACCTTCCACCTTACCCAATAGGAGTTCAATCATATTACTGTTTTCTTACACATTTCTTTCATGGCATTCTCAGATTTAAAACCTCAGTATAATGGTGACTCTGTATTATCGACCTCTAATTGTATTTACATGTAAATATGCACTGTATACCATACTGTGTTGATATTCTACTGTGCTTATGTTTTACATCATTTTTACTAATTGTTTACTTGTTACTATGTCTGCTATGTTTTGTGGAGCTTTTCTCCTTGGGCCTCCACTGAAAATGGCCTCTTTGAGCCCAGTGGACCTCCCCGATCATCAAACTGAAAATAAATAAACATACTTTTTTTTTGCCAAGAGAGGATTGAAGACTAAAATATTTTTTTTAATACAAGAATCTATACACCAGTCAATCCAAAGTACTCCTGGTTCCAAAAGTCTAATCTTCCATTAGAATTCTAAGGATTTATCTTAGCTTTGGAATTAAATAATGATTATCCTTTTTTAGCAGAATTATTTCTAGAACTGAACCACTGTAAGTTGCAGTTGTTCTTAGGGACTAATGGCAACAGTGCGCCTTTAATATGAATAACTTCTAGAACCTTAATTATAGTATGATGGCTCATTTGTATTCAAAAACGAGCATATACCAATAGAATAAAGTCTGGCCACTGAAGTACCACTGAGCGGCCAGACCTTCCATAGGAATATGCTGAGGGACAAGTGAGTGCAAAACAAAAGAAAAATCAGGTACATTTTCAAAAAGAAACAGAAACATACTGGAATTTGTTTTCTGTTTCTACCCTGTCCCTTGTAAAATATCAACAGAATAACAGAAAAAAAAAATGCAACGGAGATTTCTCTTTTCTCTGTTGCTTCTCCTGCACTGTGCTGATATCAGGCTGTGCAAGCATGGGACGCAAGTCCCATATGCAAGCTCAATAAGTCAGTAAAGATGGATAAACAAGGAGAAACACTTCAGCACTTTTTACAAAGCCATTAGTTATGAAAGGTAAGTAATTTCTTTGTTAAATAATATCATTGCATAATAGCAATAATCCACAACTGGGTGTCAGTATATCAGGATTTACCCACAGTTGGCTTTATTTAATCACTCAGGCTTCAGGATCCTGATCAAAGTATGCCAACCGTGGGTAAATCCTTTTATACCCACACCCAGTCGTGGATTACTGCGTAAATAACCTGCACTCATTTGTTTTTATTTTTGGCTTACCCCAAGCACAGCCATCTCTCCTGAGCAAAACAGACATCCAAAATGTAATGTAAACACTTCAAAATGTTATAAAATATCATGATCGTGCAAGTTACCTGCCTGCAATTGCACATGACAGAGTGTGGAATAGACACATGGTACTGGATACACTGAAATAAATATGATACAGCCAAATCCCTGAAATATTTTACTGCATTCACTTCAATGGGCTAAATTAAACAATAAAGCATCATGTTACTTTTAAAATAAGTTTACACAGATAAAGTCTGCCCGTGTGCATAACATATGCCTTCTTTTAGGCACTGCTGGTTATTTCATACTGATGCCATCAATTCTAAATTTCACATTGAATCTTTCAACTAATTTCCTGTTATTACTATCCTACTCCTGTAAGGACATAGATTTATTCACACTGATACATGTTTGTCCTTTTTCTGTTAACACTAATACTTGTTTTGTAGAGATGCAAATATAAAACACATGCCTCACTGCACTCTTTTTTTAAATGTAATTACTTGACAGTCAAAAAAATTGAAGAGATGTGAGACAGCATTATTATTGCAAGTCTGACACTGATAGGAGAGGTGCGGAGTAACACATTTAAATGAAAACAGCTTTATTTAATTAAAACATTGATGCAGATATATAAATGACAAACATATTTCAACAATCTGTGTCTACATTCCTAATTGTGAGTGTCATACATTTTGGGCAATTAAATCTGCCTGTTTTGTATTTTCTCATTTTTTCTAACATCATCCCCTCATACGAGATATTGAATCTTTATAAGGGAATATGTCATTGCCCTTATGTTCAGTACATCCAATAAAATGCACTCTAATGCACTTTTATATATACATATTGCATATGGCAGAGATGCTGAAAATGGTAGTACAAGACACATGAGATATTCAGGCAGGACACACTAAGAAGCAGTATCAGATCGAGGAAAAGTGACACAGCAAAATCGCTTCTGTTGAAATCTGTGGAACAACATAATCAATGCAAGGCCACAATTCACCAAGTTAACTACCCTGAAAACTAACTAAATAACTTAGGACTATTAAGTGAAAAATGCAGTAACTCTGTGATGTTTGTTATGAACTTGTTTACAGTACGGGCTGATGTTCCTCACACATTAAAACAGGGTGAGCTTATTAAAATGCAAGAAAGCAGGAGGGCTCTGTGAATATTCCTACATCATTTGCTGCTTTGGTGGCTCAAACTAATCAGAATCCTTTGGTGATAAAATGGGTAAAATTTGACTGATTAAGATTACTGACAGCAGTTATATCACTGCAGAGAAAGGGTATGCTTTCTTGGATGGCACAGTTACATAACATGGGGTGTAAATGGAACCATCCTATTCATTTGCATGGCTGATTAGCTTCTGTGGGGGGTCTTAAAACAGGACAAGTTAGCAATTTCATCATAGGAAAGGACAATGATTGTTTGGAAACACTATAAAGGCTTGCAATTGTGAACTTCTATTCTGCTTTACCAAGGATGACTGACATTAGTATATTGTGCATCTAAGTGACACCACACTGCAGGATCATTTGCATTACATATTTTGCACCTAAGTGATGTCATACTGTAATATCATTGGCATTGCATATTCTGCATCTAAATGATGTCATACTACCAGCTCAGATGGCAATTTATACTAGGTCAGGCCTGCTATGTCATTTCCTGAAACTCACTGTGCATCCCGGAGGTATTGTGCAAGGAAGATCTCCCACATTCATATATAACAGGACTGTCCAGCAATTAGAGCATTTTGGTATAAGTCATGTAGATGGCCTTTGCAAATTCGCTGTTAGGACTGTCCCCAGAAGTTTAATTTAAAGCAGAAATTGATGTCTAATATTTGCTCTTCTGTATTTTTGGGATTTTTTTTTTCCCTAGTATGTCAGGACTCAGTATTTTGAGTCCTGAAATTTCAACAGGGAGTCATTACTTATTATTCTTAGGGATTCCTGTCAAGCTTTTATCAGGATTTAAACCACGATGGAAAATTATTATTTTGACCTCATACTGTCCTGAAGTGCTGGAACTTATGTAAAGGAAATTCACATTTCTTCAGGACTTCCTACTCACATAATTTCAAAAAACATTAATAAAGTAGAGAGAGGATCTCAGACAAAGAAGAGAACAGTACCTGGGTCAGATATTTTGTTACAGCTTACTTATGGGTTTTGGGCAAGGGGAATCTCTATGACAAGCAGAACAACAAAGTTTTTTTTTTTTTAGGTGTCCTTGAATTTAAAACTCTACTGTGGTAAGATTTTCAGTTGTTGACCCGTGAGCTAAAGTGCTTAGGTAGGCTCAATGGCCCTTTCTGTTATTAATAACCCATTGGTAATTAAAAGTCACTCACTGATCAAATCACGTCATTACTTCTGTACAAACAGTTGTTCACAGGATACTATTGTATGTATACACAAGCCAAGCTCTGTGCCAATAGAAGCATGATAGATGGACATTATATTACCTGTCTGTTAGTTTTACACTCATGCTATGTTATCTAAATGTAATAACATAATTATTTATTGGGGGGAAAGGGTTATGGGTTCTATCTCCATACAAAGTGCTTCAGAAATGATATTTTGTACCTTAAGGGTCTGCTACACTTCTGATGTATTGTTCTTTACTTGAGATGTCAGTCTAAGGTCCCATCTGCCTCAGCACAGCGGATGTTAAGTATGTAGCCTAATTTTTCACAAACAACAAGGGGTTTATTTACTACTTTAGTCATATAGTAACAATGCAATCTGAAAGCACTGTGATGACCCCCCACTGGATCAGTAATCAAGGAGCCTCAATCCTCATCACTGGCACCTGTGGGGGATGTTCACTGGAAGGATAACAGGTACACACATAGTATTTCCACATGCAGCTCTCTGATTCAACTGCAGTTTCCCTTAAGAGCACACAGAGACAACAGTCAGTCTGGGGCTGGCTTCTCCCTCTTTCTCCAGATCCCAATAAGACTCCCCACTGGCACAGCTATAGAGTTAAGATCTCAGCTGAGTGACCAAGCCAAGACCTCCAGCACCCTCTCTGTTCAACCAGTGCTTCATCCAAGTAGCTGACACACACACACACACACACACACACACACACACACACACACACACACACACACACACACACACACACTTTGAGGTTTAATTTACACACACACACCTGGGAAAGGCTGGCACAGGTTTACTAGCTATGACCCCTTCTTCCCAGACTATAAGGTAGTTTCTACTGCCACCAGTCACTCCTCGACAGCTACTTTAAGACCCTTAACAAAGGGTGACTAATTCTACTGTGCAATACTAATAATAATACAAATGGTAGTTTGACCAAGGGCAAGGCTGTTAGGAATGGCCCACACAGTATCACCACATAAATATGCAAGTACTCTCAAAACTTAAATATCTCTACAAAGATCAGCCACAATGAAGGTTTAAATATATTTTATAATAAGTAATAAAAGAACAAGAAAATACTAAGTATATATTCATAGTGACATCAGAGTTCAAAACCACAGGAAATATTAACATTGCAGAACAAGTTCACACACACAAAGAAAAGCATCTAAACTAAGCTTCACTATATTCCTGACGGAATCTAAGAGAATTATACTGTTCCCTAGAAACTTATTTACTATAGAGTAAGGCAGATGTGGTGAATGGTTCTTAATGTTGTTGTCAAGTCCAAGACAGAATGCAGAATGCTCTGTCTCACTGAGAGACTTCTCAAAATAATACCTAAAATATTACTGCTGGGATAGCTTGCAGAATGACATCATTTCTGGTCATCTGCCTTCTAGTTCCCAGGCAAAACCCCCATTGCTGAAGCTGGCAGTATTTACCATCATACCTGTAAAAATACTCATACAAGGGCTTTTGCTCAAATCTTTGGCAGATGCTGGAATTCATAAAGCAATTGCACTCCTTCATGCTTTCAGAGTAGCAATTAGTTCACCCTAAAGACAATACAGAAAGCTTCCTAGTACAGACTTTGTGTTTCTAGCTGCATTGAAACCTGAGAGAGCCTCTTTATGGCTTAGCCTATAAAGTAATTTAATTTCAAATATTTTTCTAAAGTTTGATGGACTGAGGTTAACCCTCCAGTTTCCTCTGTTAACATATATATTTAAACAGTTACAATAGTGCATGCACATTTCTGTTCTCTTCCAGTAGGGCATACTGTGGATACATTTTAAGCACAAGTTCTTTACAAACAGATTTTCAACACAAACATCTGTACAAAGTAGTTTGATATACACATGACAAACAGTTCTAACATCAGCATCTTGTATAAATTAGTTTAATATTCACAAATGACATGTAATTATTTACAAAATTCCAGCTAGCTGTGCTGGCAGTACCTCCTTTTGTCACAAGCACAAACAATCATTTTCATATACATTAAATAATTACATTAAAAATATATATTATTTATTCTCTAAAAACATTTCAGTATTTTTCAAAATTGTCTTTCTTAGTAATAGACTTTGTTTTATGGCATAGTTTGTGTAAACATTTTCTACTCTGTAGTGAAAATTAACATATCTTCAGGTTTTGATTACTCAAATTTCTTTTGTTCAGCTGAATCAAATCTGAATCACAAAAATTATTCAATTCACTGCAATAAAAAGTACTATGAAATCCTGCGTCTTAAAGTTATGAAACATTTCTTATTTGACTGTAGTAAATATAAAAGGTATAGACTAGAAAACAGTAAAGCTCATCACAGAGTTTCAGTACTGACGCAAAATCAGTACTTACTTTGTGCAATTTAAATGTCCAATCCACATTGGTAAAATTTGTAGTTCAAATTTATGTTCTTTTTTCTTAAATCACTTTAACTTGGATTTACAGCATGTAAATGCTCTTCAAATATAACCAAGAAACAAAATGTACTGAAGTAAATCAGGTGTATCCCCAGGGATCAGTCTCAGAACCAATCCTATTTAATTTAATTAAGTTTTTGCCTGTGTTCTGATAATAAAATATGTTGATATTAACTCTGGTGTTGTTGTAACAAGGCAACAAGGCATTCAGATGCTGATTATTTCAACCAATATTTATACTCATTAAATGAATGGATCACGTCATCCAGTCTAAAGTTCAGTTAAAAAAAATAAAGTGATCAAATTAGGCTATCTGGCAACTGGCTCAAAAAATTTCTAAATAACATTTTGGAAGAAGTGAAACTCATTAAGAACTTTGGTGTAATAAACAAGTTGCACTTCACAGAAAGTGCAATAACAGCTGAAGAAGACTTCAAATTTGTGAAATTGCTAATGAGGTCAACAGCATCCAGAAAAACATCAGATTCTTACTAGCTTATTAAGCCCAACCTTTCCTATATTACAGTATACCTCAACTCTAGTTTTTGTAGGTGGTCCAAAACTGATCTTTGATTATTGAAATAGGTTCAGAGAAGATTTACTGGATTTATTTCAACTTTAAAACACTAGTCTATAATCAGAGGTTAGCATACGTTAATGGAGTAAGCTATGCCTGGCTATAAAGCTTTAGCCAGTCACATACTAAAAATGTTTCTAGGTCTTGAATTAAATGCATATTCTATAATCAATAGATATACACAGTTTTGAACTTCATTACTCTAAAATTTAAAAGCTCAAAGGGAAAAACATATTAATACCTTTTCTGGTATTATGGAATAGACTTAAAAAATGTATCAATGTGATTCTTCAAGAGAATTTAAGGTGTTGTTAGATAACTGGGTTCATGACCAATGTTTTCAAACCCACATTCTTGAGTCTGTGTTCCATGCTGGCCCTTAATGAGCCAGAATGAAGGGTAATACATTCTACAACTATAGATCTATGAAATTCATTCTACTAAGACAGTTCTTCATTTATTTTAAATCCTCAGATGCTTCTAGCTGCCTCTCTTTCTACTTAGTAACCCTATCACTCTAAACCACCTCCACACAAATACAGTTGTCTCTCTTTTTCTTCTCACTTAGTAATTCTATCTGCAAGACAGTAGAAAAGATAACATTGTTCAAACTAATGGCACTACATTGTATTTAAAGAATTTCATAACTCATCATTTGCACATATGCAAATAATGTGCACTCTTGCTTTATTTGTGACCTTGAATACTTTTAATTTCTCATAAACTGCTACATATTTATCATTTTTGAAATACAAATATATACCCTCTTGTGATTTCTGTATAACTCCCAGGCTGTGGCTGAAATTAGTTGATCTTGGATCAGTCCACTACCACAGTCAACAAACAAAATCAATAAATATATAAAATCAAAGATCTATAAAATATACACAGATTATGATCATCTGTTGTAGGGCTGATAATAATATAAGAGAGTGAATGATCATATGTGTGCTCTTACACTGACTTTGTTGGTGTGGACAGGTCAAGAGAGGTCACATGATCATGTGCTTTACAATAAACGAGGAAGCGAGAGTTGTTTCCCTCTTCCATTTTTAACCAGATTGATTGCCTTTACGTGTGTTTATTTTCCTCTGTAAATGTATGTTTAACCCGACTTTCTTACCCTTAAGATGATTCCGCCAACAGGTTATGGGCCCAGGAGGGAAGTAGGAAGCCAGTGGCATAGACTATGTTTCGACGGAGATGAAAAGAATTACGAGTTGTGGGAGACAAAGTTTCTGGGACACCTGCGTTTGCTAGGGCTGAAAGATGCCATTTTGCGAAATGTGCAGCAGGGACACAAGGCATGAGAATGCTGGAGAGAATATAAAGGCCAGAGACAGTGGTGTAGTTTGTGCAAAAACTCTAGCCACAGGGGCAGTAACTGTAGACGAAAGAAGAAAGATAATGTGAAACAAGCAACTGAAGTGGATGATCACCCATTTGTCTTCAGAATAAATGAGCATCAAATCCGTGAATTAAAACAGAAGGGATTAATGGTGGACACTGGCACCACGTCACACATAATTAACGACCTGAGAAAGTTTAAATACTTTGATGCAACTTTCCAACCGGAGGAACACATTGTGGAATTAGCTGACAGGACGAGAACCTGTGGGGCCGCACAGAAGAGAGGTAATGCAGAGGTATGGCTGCTAAACACAGAGGGGCACAAAGTAAAGGTGATGATGACTCAGGCGCTGTATATCTCGACGTATCCACAAAGCATTTTTTCTGTTAAGGCAGCAACGTCCAAGGGTGCCTCGATCGACTTTAAACAAGGCCGGGACCAACTCATCTATAAAAACGGCACCAGGTTTGACATAATTGAGTGTGATAGACTCTATTATTTAGGCACATATGATGAAGAAAACGATAGTGAGATACATTATGATGCATCTCAGAGCTGGTATGACATTCAAGCATGGCATAAAATGCTTGGTCACTGTAATTTCGAAGATGTATCAAAATTGCGTGCGTGTGTGTGCGTGTGCGTGCGAGTGTGTGTGTGTGTGTGTGTGTGTGTGTGTGTGTGTGTGTGTGTGTGTGTGTGTGCGTGCGTGTGCATATATGTGTGTACATGCGTGTGTGTGTGTGTGTGTGTGTGTGTGTGTGTGTGTGTGTGTGTGTATGTGTATGTTGGACAAGAAGAGCAGTATTTTACCTGATAACTAATATATTCTACTGTAGTCTTCAGATTGCATTATTAGTAATACAGTCGCCATCACAGGTAATGACTATGCCAACTTTATGCTGTCTCTTACTGAACAAACAGTTTCACATGTTATGAGGGCATGATATCGTAATAACATATTAAACAGATGCAGAGTCACTTATATAAACAGTGATCTTCCCCAAATGCCAATTGTTTTATAAAGGTTCTTTACTTACAAAGTGATCTCCAAATTAAAAAAAAAAACAAAAAACAAATAGGATTCAGCACTATCAAACACAACAAACAAGTTACTGAACTTGTATGCTTAATTCAAAACAACTTACGACTACAATTTATCACAAAAATCTCTTAAAAACATCTGCAAATCATCAATATTAACACAGAATGGTAGAATAGTAAGGACTGACAACTACTAAGCAGAGTAAATGCAGCATACCCATTATCAGAATATTCAAAAACACTCTGACACATATCTCCTTCCATCCTTCAAGTTTTTACACCTTAATGGGATGCTGGCATGTTCAGGTTCAGGTTTAGCATTTGACTTTTATTCATTCTTGCTCCAGTCCTAAGTCCTACATGCAGCACTATTGTACTGCAACATTATCCATGTCACATCTAACCATTCACTTACACAAGTGCAAAAATCTGGAAGCCCAACTGGTCCAGGGTCCTCAATCTCTATCTTATTTTTGCTATTTTAGCATAACAGTACTTCTTCAGGACAAAAAAGTACTACCAGGTGTTGTAGGTTGCTATTATCAGCAATGTTATTCAGTCTCAGAAATATCATTACATATTTAAATACTGAAAAAAGCATTAAACATAACATCCCTCCATTTTTTTCATTGACGATGACTAACTCAACTACTGACAATAGTTAGAGCAAAGATCTGTGATGATTAACACAGAGAAAACAAAACCCAGTTCTATCTCAGATCTACTGATTGTAGACAAAGGTATCAAGCATTCTTGCAGGAAAACTAAACAAAAGTGTGGGTCCCCTAATTGTAAACAGAGTAAACACTCCATCTACTGAATGTTGTTAAGACAAAAAGTAAGAGAAAAGGAAGGGCATGTATACAGAGAAATGGAGACAGGTATGATAAGGACTGTGATAAAAGAATGTTGGTTTGCATGACTAATGGGTTTAATAGATAGTTTACATTTGGCTGTGCACAGTATTTATGTTATGCTTGAGCCAGAGAGGACACAGCAGTAAAAGAATGTGCTGCAACTATTTCTGAACTACGAATTTGCTAGGGAAAAAGTTTTGTTTTTCCTAATGAACATTCCTTGCCTCCCCAAAAATATAAAACAAAATAATGAATCAGGATGTGTGGTGCAGTGGGAAAATGTCTCTCAGCTCTGGGTGAAGCAGTCTATTTTGATGTAGATTTCTGTATGGCCTTCATGTGCACTGTCTTATAACAGCCTGTGTCACATTATGCCTCTCCTTAAATGTTATACTGAAAAGGCTTCAGGTCGAAAGTTACTGGCTATACAGGTTTGAGGTCCTACACTGGATGAGATGGCCTGTGCTACACATGTTATGACCTAATTGGAGTACAGTGTCAGTAGCCTGCAACATGTAAAGAATACAGATGTCTCCTAATGGGAATTCTCAAGCAACTTATCTTCGTAGACAGTTCCACCTGACAGATATCATGAGAATGACACTCACACAGACTTGATACTTGAAATGCCACACCTTAAACATGATGTGCCATTCTGGAAAACATACAAGGAGAAATAGATCAGGTGTCTGGTTGCTAGAAGGTCTCCAGTAAAATGTCACCAGAAAGAAACAAGAGATGGGGGAGGGCATGAACAGAGGCTAAAGTTGCTAAAACTCTTCACTTCAGACCAGAAGAAAAAGGGGGATAGAAGGTTTCAGACTCGTAAAAAGGTCCATAAATCTCAACTATCCAGATTTTCACTTCATATTTTGACCTCTTCCTCCTAAAATGTGTGGTTTTCTGGCAAATCACGGAGGACTGACATCACTAAATAATGGCATACATTTGAATTTCAGACTTCATATCCTTCAGAAAATGAATGCTAACACAAATCCTGTTATTCTAACAGTATTCTAAGTTTATAAGAGCAATATTTAAAATCTGTCCCTATTTTTTGGGTCTTTGCCTACGTTTTTTAGTCTTTGTCCAGATTTCCTGTGCTAAGAAGCTGAGAGGTATGAAGGGGACTACTCCAATAGGTGGAAGAGAGGGATTCCACTGAGGCCTTCAAAAAGGCAAGAAAATAGGAAAGGGCAGGAGGTAAACTTTTAAGGCACTTAAAGAGCAAACTAGACATGCTTATTGTCTCCTGCTATCAAGCAAATGCAAATGTGTTTTACAAGCAGTGTCCATGTTAACAGTAGGATGAAGTCCTGACTGTGATTATGGAGAAGTGAGTCTAATTAGTGAGTTCACTAAAGGAATTTCCCACAGAGATGTGAGTGAGCAGTTGATATCCTAGAGGGAGGGAGATGTTTGGACAACTGTGTCACTGAGATCTGAACTGAAAATGTCCAAGAGAATGATAATTGTTTCAGCCTTCCATGCAATAGAGTACAACTGTAACCGTGGGCCCATTGTGAGTAATAAAAGTCCCGGCACTGACACTTGTAGCAAGCACTCCAGTGATCACTTCTTCAGTCCTGATAGCTGTCCCCCTAACCATTACCCTCTGGGTTCTTTCTCGTAGGATGGCTCCCCCACCACCAATTCATAAGTCTATGTCCTACTCCAGGCCCTTACAGCTTCCAAGTAGTCCTTGATGTGGTAGTGAATCCACGCCTTCAATGAAGTCCTTATTGCCTGCATCTACTGACATTTTCTCATCCAACTCTGCTGTTATCCAGTCAAAGAACAGCAGGACATTTGTTTGGAAATGTTTTTGGCAGTGAAATCATGATGGTGTAGGATATGGGTTCTTTAACTTGTTTCTTTCTTTTTTTTTTTTTTTTTTTTTTTTGTATAAAAGTGCTTTCTTTTGAGCTGGCATTGTAACCTTGAAAAGTACCAAAATTACTTTCTATATCTAACTCTCCTCCAATGTCCTTTGTGTCCTAATTTTTTCTGCTGATACTCAACTCTTAGATATTATGATTCCAAATTCTGTACGCAAAAAAAAAAACATAGCAGTAAGGTGGCTCACAAGACCTGACTTGATAGTGGAATTTTGCAACATGAAGTTTTAAGATGCTTACCACAGCTGATTTTCACTGGTGAGTTCCTTAGCAGTGGAAGTGGATTCATTCAGTCAGTAACACAGCTGTATGCATTCCTTTCTTTTCTAGAAAATGTTTACCCTTGAAGAGAAATTTCTTGCATTCAGTATTATCATTTCTTTAGAAAACATTTGTGCTTTTTTAAAATTCAGAAAAAGACTGAGAAAAAAAAAGGTTATAGCAATCCATACACACTGTCTGCTACAAGCATCAGGGAGGCAGCATCAGAGAGAACGGAACAGTGTGGAATTAGTTACTTAGACCTAATCAGGTTGGTGCCTAGTTGTAGAATGCAAGACTTTAAAAGAAAAAATAAATAAATATACTTGTTGGAGCTGATGATGTTCTGCAGCTTTAAGTAGGATAGTACAGTGGCCCAATGGGTAAAACTGCCATCCCACAGCAAGAGAAATGTTGCTTCAGTTCTTGGCTAGGGTACCCGCTGTATGGAGTCTGCATGTCCACTTTATGTTTGTGTGGGTTTTATCTGGAGTTTCTGGTCTCCTGCCACATTCTAAAGGCATGCCTCAAGTCTACTGAGGACTCTTAATTGTCTGTAAGTGTGAGTGCGTGCTTGAGTGACAAAGAAAAAAGACCTGGCAACCTTCTTCCATTGTCCCCTTCCCTTGCCTTGAAAACTCTGCGGATAGCCCCCATTCTAGGAGATGGCTTCCACTCATAAGAAAACGAGTTTTAATAAGCTGGACTAAAAAGCAAGACAAGGATCATGAATCAAATAATGATAATGTTATTACAATCCTAGTTTATTTATTTGTATGCTTATTTTGCATTTTGTGAACAGTAAAGCCGTGGAATGACATCCTCTTAACTAACTTCTTAGTGAACAAACAGAAAAATTCTCTTGTCATGAATAAAACTTGCCAGTCAGGAGCCTGACTGAATGATGAAGTTAAGTTGATCACATGTAGGTCTCATGAATTTCTGCAAAACTGGAAAGAAGAAGTCACAGGCTCAGACTTCTGCTTTCCAGTTTTGTCCAGATCGATGAGAACAGCACATGGAACAGTTAATTCCTGGGCCTTAGTACTAAGACACCGCAGCACATGGGTCAGTGACAATTGACCTACCACTCACTGGGCAATTATTGCTGGTGCTGGAATGGAACCACATGCGTTTCAGGTTTCCTTTTTAACAAAATGTGTCTCTATATGAAGCATTACTGGTGAGATGTTACTGCATACACAGGACTGCCCTATGTGGAGCACATTAGCTAATATCACAGTCACTGCTAGGCAGAACCCACAAAGTGCAGGTCTTTAATGAGAAAGGAGTATGCTTTGACCTGCTTACCACCCATCGAGTTTTAAACAGTCTTTACTTTTATGGTAGATGGGGTAAACCAGTAGAAGTAGAAGGAATCTAAGGGAGATAAATTGTTTTACCTGAATAAAATTATTAAGGATTTGCTTCAAAGTCACGCTGAAAAAGGGAACTGCTTATCCCTTCTCTGACTATACCATAAATCCAATGAAACTGCCAAACCTTGCTAAACTTACAACTTAAAGCAACTATTTCCCATAGGAACGTTATCTTTTATTTTTTCTATACAATACTTAGTTCAGAAGAATGTAGTTCAAATAATATCTACAGCTTATATTACAGAAGTAAAGGTAAAGCAAAACTATGAAAATGTAACATCCAGCAGTAGTAAATGTTTTATAACAAAGGAAGGAGATTTTCAGATATTATTAACACTGTACTATCCTTCAGAGTTAGACTATGTAGCTCCCATAAATACTTTAGTTGTTAGTATGACAAATTAGAAGAATTTTGCCTGAAGCTGGTGTGCAGGACTAGAAAGGTAAGGAGGCCAGTATGATAGTGCATATCACTATACCAGCTGCTCCATTACTTAGTGTATGACTGGCTAGTGTAAAATCCCAATATATAGACTGCATTTACCTTTGCATTTGTAACCCAGGTCATGGCTGAAAATACCTTGCAATGGACATATTCATTTTCCTAGTTAACAAATACATTAATTTTAAAAATTAAGTCAATTTTACAAGTAAACTTAGAGACATCTTTTCTCTGTATGCAAAGCATTTACTCTGTAGAAGATAAAATAAAAACTTTCTGAATGGTACTAATCCTACCAGCATGAAACAGAATCCCACTGCTACTCATGTACACTTGCTCACAGATGTTTAAACAGCGTTATAAGGAAAAGGCATGGAAGTGTGGAAATGAGACTAATTATGGATTAAAGGAATAATGCATGTCCAGTTGCAGTCTTATAAAAGGTATAACCATCACTTGTTCAGTAACTGCTACATCTGAGCATGTATGGTTAGGACTGACCAACTGAACAATGCTTTTTTGATGCAGATATGCAACTTATTATAAGGTTCAGCAATTTTAGAATTATTCTACATTAGACAGGAAGCCAAAAGTGATCCTTCCTTGTATAGCGCACAGGAGAAATTAAAAAAAATGAGGAGCTTCCATCATTCAGCCAGTGGTGATCAAATAGGATTCAATAGGTCAGTGCTTAAGCCAACATCACTCCTTAAGTACATATCAAATTGCCTGAAATTAGGGGAGAAAGGATGGATATCCATGAACACCCACACACACACACACACTTATATAGGCAAGCATGTATACACATCCAGGTTGTTAAACTAATGCAAAGAGTGACAAGACTTGTGGCTCTGCATACATTACAAATGCCACCTTCACCAGAACCAGGATGCTGATGCACTGACACTTAAGGAAAATAGACTGTATGTGCTGGAACTGTACAAGCAGGAGAGCACCATGGAATTCTTTGTTTAGGATGTTATGCACGACTTTCCAGTCCTGGGGTGTTTACTATCGCTGTATGAATCTTGGCTATAAGTTGCATACTAAATAAGGGGGCGGGGTTCACGCTGCACTACACTCCAAATCTGGATGGAGGCAGAAGTAAACTGTTGAGAGTTGAGCCTTGTGTTAGCTTTCGAACTGTTGGGTATGACTTTTCTCCAGGGAACAGAGTGAGAGCCAATAGGGAAAGTAGCTGTTTTTTCTTCTTGTTCTTTGTTGGAAATAGATCAAGACTTGAGATTGATGATAATGAGTGGGTTTTATGCTCTTGTTATGAATTTATGGTGCAATGTTTTGAATGACTGTTTAAGTCTTTATATTGTTTTGCACTTCCTGGTATTTGGCACTTTTTCAGTTGTGCTTAACTTTGCGTCATTACAGTCCTTGATAATGGCTATACAATTTTCCCATCTGTTCTGAATATTAAGTGCAGAGTTTTTTAGAAATCATAATAGACTAGAGTTAAGTGACTTGAGACTGTCTAGCCCGGGCTGCGTGTCCATACTCTGAACACTGTCAGTTTTTTTTTGTAACTTGCATAGTGTTTTTGTACATTTACATGAGTGTATAGCAGAACGTCACAAAAACATTCTCTTACTGATAGTTTGTTTTAGTTTTTCTGAGTTTACTGTTGCTGTATGAAGTAGTGGTTTTACTGCCATGAGGTAACCGAGAATGAAGTTGCCTAAAATACTGACTCGTTCTGTGGCATTGAGAAGTATAAGATGCTTTGTAAAAGCAACCTGTTTCTTCATCTTGTAAACTTGGCAGTTGTTGTGAATTACAAGAAGACAATTGCCATAGTCTGTAGCGAGATGTTTATTAAATATTTGCCCTCGAGGAATGGTAGGACCCATTTCAGCCGCTGCCTGGGAAAATAAAAAAAAAACATACACTTTCCCATAATAATTAAAAGTTACTGTGGAGTGGTATCTGTTCAGTAGATCCTGTAGGGAGAAGACCTGGAGGTAGCTGAACCCTAAAAATATTTCCTTCTTACAGAGGAATTCCTGTACCGCCACTCATAGTAAAATCGGCATGCTTCTTCTCTTTTCTTGCATGCATGTGCTGCCGGACTTTGATACTCTAGAAATAAACAATGTTCATAGTTGCACAACAGATACACAGCACATACGGTTTCAGTTAAGATTAAATTCCAACAAATGTCAGTTAATGAATAAGCACATGTGCAGAAGTGTAGGAATTAGAAAGGAAAACCAGTTTGGCCAGTTAGCGACCATACTGTGAAATGTAAGCATTCCCCTGAAAAAGACTGCTCACCCAACACCATTGACTGAAGAGATCTTCAAAAGCAACCTCTGGGTCCCCGATCTTGCGCACGCAATTAGGTTAATGGGTAGAATGGGGCCAAAGTGTCCATGCCTCTCTCGAGGCCTCTTTACCACCAGGGGAAGCTGAAACCTACCCAGTAGAAGGAGGCCAGATTGTCTACGCCTATAACCAGTCTTCTGTCCAGATGTAACTTTCCAAGTCTGCCCTTCCACACCCAAAGAGCAAAATTGCTTAGTCTGCACTCCCCAACCCCTTGCTTGAGAAAGCAAAACATAAACTCACCTTGGAAAAACATAAAATACTCCCTGACCCCTAGTGTGCTCACCCTTCTAGGTCAGCAATTCTAGCTTCTATAACTACCACTCCCCCTTGCTTTTATGAAGAAGGGTGAGTTTCTATGTTGTTCCTCCTGTTAGTTCCTGTGTTGAAAAAGACTATCTAGCCTTTTAAAGTCTATATTGGCTACCCAGCTTCTTATTAGTAATCTTCCACTCCTATCTACTTCATCTACATATCTACTACGGTTTCCCCTTTTCTTCCAAAACTCCCACCCTGTTAAGCGTCCTACATTCTCTCAGGTAAGTCCATTGGGCCTTTGATATCTTGACCCTCTTTCATTAATGATCATGTTCAAAAGCACAGAGCAGAACTGAGCACTGCCTTTGTGTACCTGTAACACAAAATCTAGTTTATAATACTTATTACATTTCTGTTTCTTAATCTACAGTGGCTAAAAACAACTTTTAAAAGTAATGTAGATTATCTACAGTGCTTCGTTGTTAATTGTTCACAAGTGACATAGTGATATCATTGGAGTGTGCTGCCTTTGTTTTAAGGCAGTGCTTCATACAGAGTTCCATAAACATAAATTTAAATATGTTTTTGAACCCTCTTTTTCCTGGTGTCACCTGGCCATTTTTTGCATTCACCTCTCCAGTCCTTTACTGAAAATTAAAGCTGAAGAAAGTTATTAACTGAATGTGAGTCTTCAAGGTTTATCTTGCTTATCTCACTTCTGCAGTAAGATGAGCTCATTCAACTGACTTATTTGTTAAAGTTTTCTCAGATTTCTTTTTGAGTGTCTTTTTTTCTTTTTCTTTGCTTGGTTCACCTAGCATGAGTTTTTTATTATTTTTTCCAGTCCTTGTTTTCTTACTGCTGAGCTTGTACTAATTCAATTTGTATCACATGAAGACACTAATTTGGGAAGCATGAAACAGTGCATGCTTCACTCTGTCAAAGAAAGTAAGTTTTTTAATGTATTTTTTAACTAAGTTATGCGCTTGCTGGGATTGCACTAAGTTCAGATTAGTATTTTTAATTTTTGTCAACAGAAAGACTAGACACCACTGACCTTTGAATGGGATCGGTGCACAGCACAGAAGTATGAATCTTTTTTGGCTGTTGCATCATGTTACACTAACAGTTTTTTTTCTTGACTCTAAACAAGGCTGTGTAAGAAGGTGGTGGTTGCTCTTTGGTGTTTCCCGACCTAAACCTGAGGCACTTAAATGCAATCTTCCCAAACCCGAGAGACCTCCCAGACATTCAACCAGTGAAAATTATCCTCAGCGAGCCTGAAAGCACAGACCAGAAACAACACTTAACACTGTACATGCAGCCTCATCTAGTGGAACCTCGACTACCGATGCAAGCCAATACACTACCCAGGACTCTAGTTAGAAAGGACTCCATTGTACAACATACTGATGCCCCACTCACCAGGCTGAACAAGGAGAAAATTACAGTCATTTGCCTACCAGGGGCTAGGATCTATCAAGTTATGCATACATTCAAGTCATTGCACCACACATATCAGTATAATTTAGTCAGAAGCGCAGCTGGCTCAACCAGTGCCTAGTTCTCGTACCATTTTTGAATATTGGCTAAGGCATTGCCCTCCGCAATACAGCCTTTACTTGGCAATGCCAAATTGACAAACCATGCAACATAGCAAAATTTACCCATGGAAATCTGAAGGTGTTACTGCTCAAAGCCAGAAGTCTAAGCAAGTAGCTTCACTCTCTCCAAACTCTCCTTACCTTCTGTGCCTTCCACACATTCAGAACAGCAACTGCAGTGAAAAGGATGAAAACTGGGGATGTCTCAATCTACATCAGTAATGAGCATACCTGTAGGTTGGTTAAAAAGGATAATCCACTGGAGTTAATCCACATTCGGATTACTATAGATAAGTCTCATACCACATCCTAGCCAGGTGTAAGTCATCCTGTATGTCTCATGAAACCTATAGCTCATACTTGCATCTACTGGAGGCACTCACCATTGAACCAAATACCATATTCATGGGGGACTTTAATTATCCCTCTATAAACTGGGAATCCTACACACTGACAAATTTGCAGGTGCAGAGATTCCTAGGCATTGTAAACACAAATGGCCTGGACCAGTTAGTGCATATGCCTACTAGAGGTGCAAACATATTGGACCGGGACTTACAAATATGGAAGAATGCTGCACCCTCCACCCCCCAGTATTGTGTCCTCTTGGGTAAGGTCAGACAAGAAAGCAGTTCCCTTCAAAATAAAAATCAATTCTGTAACCCAAGCAAACCCTCTAACAGTTAGAAACTACACCAAGGCAAACCACCCTGTCAAAATTTCAAGCCCATCCAAACGCATATAACACAGCAGCCTATGCAGCATTAGTCCCAGAAGCTCTGTACAACCATATTAGTGACTATATAGAAGCTGCTGTGCCCTCAAAACGTAAGCATAAAACTAACTCCAAATAACAAATCCTCCTCAAACAGGTTGTACAACAAAAGAAAAAAGTCCCAGCTAAAATTAGGAAGTGTAACACCAAAAAAGATAAAAAACGTTGTCATCAAACTGAATAGACAACTAAGAGGACTAATTAGTCCAACTGAATAGACAGCTAAGAGGACTAATTAAATCCAACAAAACAAATTTTGAGGTAAAGACAGTGTCCCAGGCCAAGAACAACCATAAGGCCTTCTTTTGCTGTCTCTCAAATCTCAAAAGCAGCACACAACAGTCAGTGTGCTGAACTGTTGGTAAATAGAGCCATGTTCATGGAGTCAGGTGATATAGCAGATCTTATGGATGACAAATTCAACTCCAACTTTACCTCTCTCTCACACCTAGCTGCACCCCCACTGCCCCAGAAATATGATCTAACATAATCCCTCCAACTATCACTACAGAGAAGTTCTTAGATTTGATCTCTGAAGCCAAAAAATACAGCTTTGATGGGTCCTGATAATATCCCAGAATGCCTTTTAAATAATTTGAAATATGACCTGTCAGGGCCACTGGAGTTACTATTCAACCATAGCTTCCACACAGGCTTTGTGCAAGCAAGTGGAAGACTGCAGTGGTCATTACAAGGGCAGACCATCAACGGACCCTGGGAATTACAGACACATTATTCTGACTAATCTCATGTGGGAAGTCATGGAAAGAATTATCATGGAAGTCATTAACAATGACACAGGAAAGTTTCAGACACTGAACCCAACCCAGTTTGGCTTCATCAAAGGCAGGTCACGCCTACTGAACCTTGTGGACTTCTTTGAGAAGGTCACCAAGGCAATGGATCTGAGCAAAATGGTGCATGCTGCCTACCTTGACCTAGCTAAGGAATTTGTTAACATACCCCAGTCAGGTATTGTAACCAACTTCATGGAATTAGGCATAACCCCCCTGTGTAACTCCATGGATAACCAAATGGCTCACAGATGGGACCCAGGAAATTAGGACTGGAGAGACCACCTCCACAAAGAGGCTGGTCACCAGTGTCAACCCCTACGGCTCTGTGCTGGGTCCACTCTTCTTTGACATCTACTTTACAGAAGTCATGGCCTCTGGCTTACCATGTTTGCAGATGATTGCAAGCTAGGAGCAATCATAGAAAGCCCTCAGGATGCTAACCTCCTACAGCAAGGTCTAACACAGGACAAATGAATGGTGCCAAAGCCCCAGCTTAAAACTCACTGCCAAGAAACGCATAAATAATTCCTTTTGAGAAGTTGGCCACCCAGGGAAACTACCTCATTGATAAAATACTTCTAGAAGTAGAAGCAGTGGTAGTTAGGAGTTTGGGGACTTGTGTAGATAGTAACCTGATATGTGACTAAGCTAGTAAGAAAATCATTTTATGTCAATCAATGTATATGTAATGGCATGGCATTGAGGTCCAGGGAAGTCAGCTTGTGACTGTACTCAGCCCTCATCAGACCCGTCATTGAATATAATGCCCCCTTCGGTATGTATCTGATTAGGCACATTCAACAGCTGGAATGTTCAAAGAGGTCCTCACAAAAAGAATACAGGACGTAAAGACTATACAGATTGCCTCAAAGTCTATACTCTTGTTTCCTACAGACTGCTGCAAAGCCATTCATGCCTGGCATATAAGACATCCTTGGATCCTGCTCTGAGCCTGGCATATAAGACATCCTTGGATCCTGCTCTGAGCCTGGCATATAAGACATCCTTGGATCCTGCTCTGATGGACCTTTTTTTTGCAAATTGAACCACACCACAACTAATTGATCTGAAGATTTATGACTCAAATGTGTTGGAGGGAGAGGTGCGTCTCAGAGACTCCCTATTCTCTGGAATAGGCTTCCTATCCATGTGAAGCAGAGCCCTTCCCTAACTCTGTTCAAGCACAACCTGGGCCACTAGATGGGAAATCAGGAATTCACCCCGGTCCTACACTTGTGCCTCTGATGGACAAAGGCAGTGTTAATTAAGCCTTAACCAACACACACCCTTTGAAATAACCTCTAAGGTGGGATATGTTTGGATTGCATGACTATGTTTATAAAGGCCTCAGAGT
This sequence comes from Protopterus annectens, assembly GCF_019279795.1. Classification (NCBI taxonomy): domain Eukaryota; kingdom Metazoa; phylum Chordata; order Ceratodontiformes; family Protopteridae; genus Protopterus; species Protopterus annectens. The sequence goes on along the minus strand of NC_056741.1, from coordinate 1,922,191,463 downwards.
CATTAGCCTAGTATATTCCTATGAGCCTATGAACCAATCTGTTGATCCCAACCAGTGTTGAGATCATGAGGTAAGGAGTTTCAAAACAGGTCTTGCCACAGCACTTTTCTGTCCACTGAAAGTTACCTAAAGTTGCAGTCACTGCTGAGATTCAGAGTTACAGGAGTGTAATGCAATTGGAACTAACACATCACATTAGGAAGTTTTAAACAAAGAATTTCTTCTGCTGGTGGAAAGTGTACTACCAAATGAGTTACAGTCTCAGTTCTCTGATTAATTGTTCATCACTTTCTTGGAGGTTTTGCTTTCTAAAACACCCTCTGTAGATAAGACTTGCTTCCTTTCCTAATCCTATTGCATGGTGTAGGGGAGCAGCTGGATTCTACTCCCTCAGTGACTCCTATTAAGCTGCACAGTTATGTAACTAAATCTATGAATTTACACTGGACCTCAGAGGCTGATGACTTTTTTTTTTAAATAAACAGGGGATGGAGTTTTTTGTCTTAAAGTAAATGAAGTGATAATTCATTTAAAAGGTTTACAGCATTGGGTTATTTAAGGACATGTCAGCCTTTTGTTATAGCCTTGTAAGAGACAAATTTAGTAGAACAAGAGCTTGCTGCAGTGTTAAGGGACTATTGATCCTGGGGAGTAGCTTGTACTTTTCATGTTGCATAGTACAGACGGAGTGATGTTACTGATTTGCTCCGTGACATTAGAAGATATGACAGTGGATGTGCAAGGGTGTTATGCTGGAATGGATGACTGTATTGGTGCAATTTATAATACAGTACTCAGTACTTAAAGTCAAAGTCTTCATTTACCCACTTCCTTGAACCTTACTGAAAAGATTTAGAGAAATAATGAGGAAATTGTTTTTCTTGAAAGCATAGCAGTGTGTATGAAAGACTGGAATTTTCTTTTTATTTTATTTATTTATCCTTTGTTGACCAGGTTAGTCCTACTCTTTTCAGGGGAGTCCCACAGTAGTATTTACACTACTTGGGGAAATATGGTCGGGGCATCAGGAAGTTTCCCTGCTCTTTCTGACAGGTGCCACGGGATCTTTTATATCCATCTGAGCCACCACCATCTACAGCAGGTAATACCGTGGTTTAATGCCTCATTCAAAGGGCGATGCACTCAGGAGTGCAGCATTCCTTGTATGCTGCACTGCAGTGTCAGTTATTGATCTACCTGGTGTAGGAATAAAAGTCTTCTGCACCAAAGACTACCTGCTGTGCCACTTACATTGCTGCTTCGTTGCTGTGAATGTATCCAAGAACTGAAGTGGACTTTGGACATGTCATGTACCACGTACGGAATGACATGACAGTACTTATGTTAAAATAGTGGGTCTGACTTCTATTTTTGAGCAGACAAGAAAGCTAGAGGTGATGGAGACAAAGTGCTTGAAAGAAATGGTTGACTACACACTGTGGGACAGATGATGAAATGAGGCCATTACAGCAGAAACCAAAGTAGCTCCAGTTGTAGAGAAGGTAAAGGAGAACAGATTATGGTGATACATGTACAGGAAACCAGAAGACAATCTGGGAAAGAACGTTTGGGACTGACAAGAAGACAAAAGAAGAGGAGATGACAGCATCCAGCAAAATGGGTGGACTGTGTGACAAATGACCTGTGACAGTTGGAAATGGTTGTTGAAGGAGATGGGAAAATGACATTGAATTAAGTGAGGCGGCAAGAATTTACATACACCCCAATCTCATGAAGAAAATGGGAAAAATGTGATAAATTCAGATGATTTATTAAAGTTTTTAGATCAAATTTTTGGATCAGTTTGGAATGTTCCCAGTTTGCAAGTTGAATACAATGAAGAAAAAAGTAATTTATTTATTTATTTGACATTTGTTGGCCGGGTTAGTCCAACTGGAGCTGTTGCCCCTTTTCAGTGGAGGCCCAGGGAGAAAAGCTCCACAACTATAAACAAAAATATAAAATAGTACAACAACTAGAGTAATAAATTTATAGTTTACAATTGAAAGTGTACGAAGAGCTCCACAGTTACAGACAAAAATATAAAATAGTACAATAACTAGAGTAGTAAATTCAAAGTTTACAACTGAAAATGTTCAATCTTTTGAGTCTCAAGTTAGTACACTGCATTAGTTAGTACAGAACAAGTACGAATAGTCAATAAGAGCAGTTAGACTAAGCTGTTTACAAGATAGATACTTGGTGTAGAGCAGAAGAAAAGTTGTATTCATGTAGTGTATGGAGTACAATGACAGCATTTTGTCTGTTGGTACAATTTAAAGCAATTTATGTACAGTAACAGAAGTATCAGGGATTGAGATTTAGTAGTCAATAGTAAAAAAGTAAGCATGATAGCAGATGTGTCTGAGGGGATGGGGTTTAGCGAGTAAGGATGAGAGTGGAGAGTTAAATCTGTAAGACGGATGAGTTAGAAGAGAGGCTGTGTAGGAAGTTCTGTTGTGGAAATTAGAGCTGGTGACAAGATAAGGGTAGGTAGTTCAAGGAAGCTGTTTACAGTGGCAAGTCCGAGTGCTATTTAGAAAATTTTTGAGAGCAGTTTTGAATTGCTGTGGATGGTTTATACTTATAAGGGCCAGGGGAAGTTTGTTCCAAGAGAGGGAGGGGGAGCAGCTGTATAGGTTTTGACCTATTGTGCTTTTTGGGTTGCAGATTTGTAGTAGATTTTGGTCTGTGCTTCTGAAAGTCCTTGGCGAGTTGTAGATGGAGACGAGTCAGGAGATATCTGAACAGGAGGAGCGCTTATACAGGATGGAATGTATGACCTGTAGCTGAGAGAGAAGTAGTTGGTGGAGAAATTGTAATCAGTTTAAGATGTTAAGAGAAAGACAGTGATGAGATATATTGGTTTGATTAGCGGCGAATCTGTCAACTTTATTATATGTGATTTCAAGTTTTGTTAAGAGTGAGGTCTGTATATTGGCAAGGATTGGTGCACTCCAGAAGAGACTAGGGAGAAGGAAGGCATGAGAAAGAGAAATTTTAGCCTTGATGCATAGGAATTTTCTGTTTCTGTAGAGTAGTGCAAGTTTTTGGTGGGTTTTCTTGATACAAATGAGCACGTGAAGGTCAACTTTGAGTTGGTTATCTATGATGGCCTCAAGAAACTTAGTATGTGATTCAACTTTGATAGCAGTATTGTTAAGGATGAGATAGAGAATGAAGGTTTAAGATGGCTGAGGGATTTTGGTAGAAAAAGCAAGTGTTTAGTCTTTTTGGGATTTAAGATTAACAGGTTATTGGAAAGCCAGTTTTCAATAGAGTTGTATGATTTTTGGGTAAGGGTGTTCAGATTCAAGAAGTTATCCACTATGGTGATGACTGTGGAGTCATCAGCATATTGTATGAGTGATGATTGTGGGCAGGATGTATAAAGGAGATTGGTAAAGATGTTTAACAGTAATGGACAAAGTAATGATCCTTGAAAGACTCCCATCTTGATAGGAAGAGCAGGGGATAGTGTGGAAAACCATTTAACAGATTGCTGCCTGTCAGTGAGGTAACTGGCAAACCAGGTAATAGTTGAGCTAGAAAGATTTAGGTCAGAGAGTTTGGCCAGCAGCAGGGGGTGGTAGCGTGTGTTGAATGCTTCTGAGAGGTCTAGGAATAAGCAGGAAACCAGTTTGTTGTTGTCTCTGGCTAGTGAGAGAGTATTGGTGAATGAGATGGGGCAGTTGAGGTACTATGGTTAGAGCAAAAGCCATGTTGTGTGGATGTTAGTAAGTTTTCTTGTATTAAGTAGTCCAGGATTTGTTTATGCCCACATTTCTCTAATACTTTGTAGTGAAGAGATAAATTGCAATTGGCCTTAAGTTAGCAAGTTCATTGGAGTTACCTCATTTTTGAATGGGCAAAGTAAATAATTGTTTCCAGATAGAGGGTACTTTGGATTCAGTTACAGAGCAGCAGTTGATAAGGAGAGAGATAGGAAGGGCAAGTGAGTTAGCGGCTATCTTAAAGAAGGGTGGAGGTAAGTTGTCAGCTGAGGAGGGGCAAGGTTTTAGCTTGAGAAGTAGTAATTTTATATAGCTGGTTGATACTGATTTAAGTGAGAAAGTGTTTTTGGATTTAGAGGAGGTAGTGACATCAGGAAGGTTGACTGAGTCAGAGTCTGAATTAGATGTTTGCATCAAATTGCTGATGGAGTCTGTGAAGTCGGTGTTAAATTAAATAAAGATGCTGTTTCTTGGGGAGGGCAGGAATTAGGAGTCAAGGGGTTACCTGGATGTAGTATTTGATTAATGGAGTTCCAGGATTTTTTGGGTTGGTCATGTGTGATGTTTGAGGTTTGTTGTAAAAGTTGCTTTTATCTATGTCGATGTGTTTTTTGGTAAGGTTGCAAAGTTCTTTTTTAAGTTTGAAGATGGGGAGGGGGGATTGTTTTGAATTTTTGAGACTCTCAGATACTGAAGAATAGGTAAGATTATGTATGTGTCAGATGTCACATTGCATGTAACTGAACAAAGTATTTGCTTTTCGGGATTTTCTTGCTGTGTTGTTATTAATTAGTTGAACTTCATTGTTTTGACAGAAATCAGTGTTTACTTCAAAACCCACTCACATTTACTAAGGTACTTGCTTTGGTGATGTCAACTTCAGTGGGACTTGTTGCTAGGTTATCATAATGTATATATGAGCTATACCATTGAAGGGGACTGTGACTTAGCATGGGTAACTAAATATCTCATCTAGGAATCCCTTGAAACAACTGGTACTGCCTTTAAATATGCTGTGTGCTGGGAAGGAATTACCTGCCTCTACTACCACAGCTACACCGCAATAATATGCATCTGAATTTACATTGCTGTCTTTCATACATGATGTCAGAGCAGTTTAAGGTGATTTTTCCACAGCTCCCACCCTTCTATTTGCCACCCCCCACCCCTCTATTTGCCACCCCCCACCCCACCCCCCACTGGTCTACTTTCCATACTGCTCCCCCCATTTCTTCAAATTCCTGGAGCTGCCACAGCTGTCTTTGGTGTGTGTGTGTGTGTGTGTGTGTGTGTGTGTGTGTGTGTGTGTGTGTGTGTGTGTGTGTGTGTGTGTGTGTGTGTGTGTGTGTATGTCAGTGTGTATATGCCTATGCACCTTCATTTTCATGCATATCTGTTGAACAGTTACAGTTAGGATGAATTATTGCTGTTCTCTCCTTCTCTCTTACCACAGTATGCCTTTTTACAATGCAGGATACCACTATGCTGTTTGTGTGCATCATCTTCTCATCTAAGTCACTGGCACAGCACTGCTGTAAACACAGATGGCTCAATGGTCTGCCAGAAGATGGTTGCAGAAACAGACAAATTAATACTGATTGCATCTGGCAATGTATACATAGCAGATTTAGGTTTCATTATCACAGTATCCATTTGCATACAGTGTAAAACTTTGAACCATGTCTTTGCCTTTCTCACTGATGCCATCCATTGGATCTGTATTTGAAATAACTCAGTTTCTTTTCTAAACTGTGCATTTATTTTTAGTTGAGCTATGATCAGTAATAATTGCCTCACTTTACACTTTTTTGTGCATCTCGTTCAATGTGTTGTCATTCATTCCTGGGTTTTCTCTTCTAAGGGATGAATATACTTTGTGGTTCATTAACTCTCATAAGGGTCTACACATTGTCAGACTATGGGGCCTTTTTATAAATCAACAAATCAAGACTAATTTACAGTAGCCAATCTGTTCAGATTCTCTTAAAGTCGAAACTACCCTAATGGATGCTTACAAGAAAACACCACATCAGATCAGTAACCAGTCCCATGCAGAACATTGCAAAATATATATATATATATATATATATATATATATATATATATATATATATATATAGGTTCATAGGTTCATACTAGGCTATCTGCCCTAGGGCATTTATAAGCCTAGCCAGAGTGTGTATGGCTTTCGCCACCCATTTTAAATTAATTTTGCTATGCCCTTTTTCGAGGTTAGTATACTGTGCCTCTGTCTAACAGTGACACAGAAGTGATACCCGGGGTAAACCTATGATCTCCCATCCACTCATCAAGATTCCTCTTGAAGAGAGTCAATGAGGGACTCTGCCTAACCTGGACTGGGATTTTATTCCAGAGTGAAGGGAGCCTCTGGGTTATGAATCTGTCCCTCCAGCATGTCCTATTTATTTCAGTGCTGAGGTTCAAGTCTCTTGAGCGCGTAGCTCGATGGGATTTGGATTTTCTGAGGTGCAGCATGTCCATTAATTCTGGGTTGGACATGGCTTTATATGTCAGGCACAGATCACCTCTGAGCAGGCGGTATGCCACTGAGTAGAGCTGGAGTTTCTTTAACCGGGCAGCATATGGCATCTGTTTGAGCCCTATGATCCTCTTGGTGAGGTACTTTTGGGGTCTTTCCAGTTGCTGCAGGTGTCTGGTGGGTACATCCCAAAAGGGGCATTGTACTCAATTATGGGCCTGATGAGAGATGAGTAAAGAGGCACGATGACCTCCCCTGATCTAGATATGAATCCCTTCATGATTAGGTGGGCTATATAAAATGTTTTTCTAACCACTTTGGCCACGTGGTTGTCAAATGAGAGATTGCTATCAACTTGGGTCCCCAGGTCCCTAATTACTTCTTCTGTACTTAATGGATTACCACCTATGTGGTAATTTGTGGGCACTTTGTTTTTGCCAAAGGGGATGACTATACACTTTTTGGCATTTAGCTTGAGGCCATGGCTCTGGCACCAGTTGTCTGTTTCTATGAGGCTCTTTTGGAGGATGCTTGTGTCAGCTGGAGAGTCAATTATGGCACCCAGTTTGCAGTCATCTGCGAACTTAGTCAGCCACAGTCCTTCCATGTTGGCCTGTACCTCCGAGAAATATATACCAAACAAGAGAGGTCCCAGGACTGAGCCTTGTGGGACGCCACTTGTAACTGGTTTGGAGTCTGACATGGCTCCAGCAATTCTAACCATGTGGGTTCTGTCCTTGAGCCAGTTTGCAACCCATCTAGTGACATAGGGGTTTATATTTAAGCTGGTGAGCTTATCTATAATGCCCGAGTGGGGTATTGTATCGAAGGCTTTTGCGAGGTCCAGGTAGGCTGTGTGGACCACCTTCCCCTTGTCAATGGCCTTGGTGACTCTTTCAAAGAAATCAACCAGGTTTAAGAGGCAGGATCTGCCCTTAACAAAGCCGAACTGGGTAGGATCCAGTGTCTGTAGGTCCCCAATATCTTTATTTATGAGGTCCATGATGATCCTTTCCATAGCTTTACAGACCAAGCTAGTCAGGCTTATGGGGCGATAGTTTCCAGGATCCGCTGAGGCACCACCTTTGTGGAGAGGGACCACTGTTGCTGTACGCCACTCTTTGGGTACATATCCTGTAGTAAGGCTGAGATTGAACAGTAGTTTTATGTTTGGGTTTAGCTCTTCTTGGAGTTCATGTAGGACGCAGCCCGGGACACCGTCTGGTCCCATTGATGCTGTGTTTTTTGCTTTGGTGAGGGCAGCTCTTACCTGAGCATCTGAGATGTCGGGGGGCAGCACTCTGCTGGGATAAATATTTGCCCTTTTGGTGGGGGGGGGAGAAGTTTGCGCTGAACCTGTCATCTAGGATGTTGGCAATGTCTGTGGGTTCGGTGTATTTTTTGTCATTTTGGACTAATTCTGAGCATATCTGGGAATTCCCACCCAGGTTCCTAACATAACAAAAGAAAGCCTTGTGATTATGCTTAGTGTCTTGTGCAATTTTTCTCTCGAAGCTGGCCTTAGACCATTTTATGAGTGCCCATAGTTTTTTGCTAATACTGATCAGAGATGCCTTCACTTTTTTGGGATTTTGCTCTATCATGTAGTAGCTTCCTCCTTCTATTGTATAGTTTGTTTATGGCTGGGTTCCACCAGACAAGACATCTGCCTTTGGAGGACTGGGCTTTGAAGGATTCCACCTCGTTTTTTAGGAGTGTGAAATTTGCTTTAGAGAAGTTTTTCACTGTGGTTTTCAGGGCAGGGGGTGGAGTCGGGATGTGAATATCCAGTGAGATTAGTTTATGGTCTGATCTTACTAGTGAGGGATACACTTCTGGTCTTGAGCATAGAGTCCCCATGTTGGTGATGATCAGGTCCAGTATGTTTTCCCCTCTTGTGGGAGTGGTAACAAGTTGTTCCATAGCATTTGAGTTTATAAATTCTAGGAACCTTTGGGCTAGGGTGTTGGAGCTAGAGTAATGCTCCCAGTCTATGTTTGGGTAGTTGAAGTCACCCAGTATAATGGTGTTTGGAGAGACCTTCATATTTTCCAGTGTTCTCAGGAAGGTCGAGTGGGGTTCCTGGGTTTGGGAAGGTGGTCTGTAGCAGGCTATAAACTGGAAGGCAGTTTTACCCACTGTTAGTTGCACATGGATAGTCTCTGATGCTTCGTGCTGTGCCATAAACCTGGAGGTGTGGGTATCTTTGACGAATATTGATACTCCCCCTCCTTTTGTGGTACGGTCCAAGTTTTGGGGCCAAAAAGCATGGTATGAGGTATAACCTGGTAGTGCTGGGGTGCTCTCGGGAGCCTTGAACCAGGTTTCTGTTACTGCACAGATATCGACGTTCTCCATGCTAAGGAGAGTTTCGAGTGCGTGCATCTTGAGGTTTAGACTTCTGGCATTGAGTAGCATTGCTCTTAGTATCTTATCCTTTGTGATACCTATGGAGATGGGTTTGTCTTTTGAGCCTTGCCTAAAAAAGGCACTATGGGGGTAGCAAGAGCCTTTGCCAATATCCAAAAGCCCAGGGGTAACAGGTGCAAGCCGTCCCTAGCGAAGCATCGTGGCTTGTCGAGCATGTCATCCCAGGCTGACAGGCATTGGATCCCCTTTGAATGACACCAATACTTAAGCCAATTTTGAAATTGATCATCTTGTCTTCATATTGTGACATCATTCTTGGTGAGGGTAAGATGCTACTCAAGGTCAGGGTCATACCGGCATGGGCTACATGCTCAGAGAGCTCCTCTATGTCTCTTTTCATGTAGTCCAGGGAGGTACGTCTTAGGTCATTCACACCAGCATGGACAATGACTGAGTCATATTTGTACTTGCCTTGGAGTGACCTGAGTGCTCGTGTTATGTGGCGGATCCTAGCACCCAACAGGCAGCTCACCGTGACCTTCTCCTTGTTTAGCCTGGTGAGCGGGACGTCAGTGTGCCTGACGATAGAGTCACCTATTACAAGTGTATCAGGTGTGTTGTTTAGCCTTAAGGGCTGTGACTGTTCGGCACACTGGCTTTGTGAGCTATATGTTGCACGTGTTTTGTTTTGGGGTAGCGGTTGCTTGGGTGTCTGCTTTGGAGGTCTCTGCTGCTTAGGCAGATTTTTATTTAGAGCCTCCGAGTATGTTTTTGTGTGTTTATGTGTTTGGTTTGCTGTTGTGGTAGGTCTATGTGAGACTGGAATTTTAGTCAGTGTGGTTTCCTTCTCCTCCTGACTGGTTTCGCCAGTACTGAGTTGAGAGAGCTTAGCCTCCAGTATGGCTATATGGTTGCATCTCTCACATGTGTTGGAATTTGTTGGGAGGAGGAGAGGGTTGTCTGTGTACATGAGGCAGTTGTAACATTGCCTCAAGATTCCCAGATTCACCAGCTGGACCGGAGAGGAGATTGACAACTGACCTTTGGACATGCTACAATAGTATTGGGAATTCCTTTATAATTGAAAAAAAGGGCCAATGGGGAATGTGGTACTCAAGGAGAGTTTGTGAGGGTGTAGTGCTTTTAATATTTTAGTGCTGACTTATATAATTGCTTTAGTGAGCAAGTGCCAGGTAACTTAAATGCAATGTGTTACGGGTAACTTAAATGCAAAAACGACAAACAGTAATTTTCTTTCAAGTGAAACAAGGAAATAAGTACAGTAAGCAATGCAGATATTACTAGGGATCCACAAAAGGGCTGAAAAGCCGCGTTTTAAGTGGAATTAGCATTTCAGGGAAATAACAAGCAAACAAACAAGCAGCATACAAATAAAGCTAGATTCAGCAGGCCTGGATCTAGTCTATGCTACAGCAAACAAGGTGTACCAATTTCAGTAAGAAACAGTTCAAATATGCAGGCACTATAAGCCTTTAACCAGAAATTCCCAGCTCAGAAGGGCAGAGTCCAGCCTCTCCTCCCACAAGAGTGCAGACCACAAACCTTCTTAATGTAAAATAACTGGCCTGAAGCCCAAGTGCTTAAACCAGAACTAATACACTTTTAGAATAACAGACACTGAGCCCTCAATCAGCAGTTCACAACTTAGAAGGATGTAAGCTACCTGTCCTGCCACCACAGTGCAGGCCACAAATCTTCCTAATGTAAAACAACTGGTCTGATGCCCAAGTGCTTAATCCAAAAGACTTAGAATGATAGCTACACTTTAATCAAGTTACTACTAAGCAGTAATAAATACAATTGAATACTTTAAAGAATGCCTGAATTAGTGCTCAAGTTATACAAACAAAGCTAGATTCAGCAGGCCTGGATCTAGTCTATGCTACAGCAAAAAAGGTGTACCAATTTCAGTAAGAAGCAGTTCAAATATATATATATATATATATATATGGTTCCCATTCAGAAGCCTGAAACATCATAAGCCTGAAAATCAAAATCCTGAAAGACCAAAATCCTGAAACTCAAAATCCTGAAAACACAAATAATGCTAATATGTCACTATAAAGACACTAATATCTACCAACTGAAGGATTCTGAATTTTCAGGCTTTGGTTTTCAGGATTTTGATTTTTTCTCTTATGATGTTTTCAGGCTTCTGAATGGAAACCATATATATATATATATATATATATATATATATATATATATATATATATATATATATATATATATATATATATATATATATATCTATATACACATATATATATATGTATATACATCGATGGGTCTACTTTTCTTGATTGAAATTTCAAAATCTCGAACAAGAAAAGTAGAAACCCACTTAAGCGAAAGTGCACTACATTGAAAGTGCACTTTCGCAAAAGCCGATTCACCAAATCGTTAAAAAAAAAAAACCTACTTTAAACACTGTGCCCCCCACACACACACCCTACTTAAACATACTAACTCCAACATCGTACTACAGTGGGGGAAAGGATATATTTCCTTATCCCCACTGTAATGTGCTTTGGTGACTCGGCTTTTGTGAAAGTGCACTTTCGATGAAGTGCACTTTCGCTTAAGTGGTTTCTACTTTTCTTGTTCGAGATTCTAAAATTTCGATCAAGAAAAGTAAACCCAAATATATATATTTTTTTATTTATTTACTTATTTAGGTGTGTGTGTGTGTACACACACACACACACACACACACACACGTGTTTGTTTCATTTTATTTTAAATATTCATTCTCCATGTAGCATTATAAATATGCAATGAATGTGCTGTGCCCCCTGTTCTCCATTCTCCATGCTTCAGTATTGTTCCCAAATCAAAGTTCAAGTCACTGAAGCGACTGTGTCTCAAAAACTTGAGCACACTTGCCACAATGAAGTATCATCAGTTACAGACACAATTTTGTTTTGTTTTAGTGTATGCACAATTTTATTTTAAGCTTGTTTTTTTCAGGGTTGTACAGTTAGCAGAACTGACCAATTGCAGGTACAACCTGGAATAATACAGTCACGACTACAGGTAATTATAATAACATTAAAATGATGCTTCAGTGAACTAAGAAGTATAAAACCAATAGCAAACTGAAACAAAGATGAGGCATACTGAATCAACAGCAAGTAACTGAACACAGGTGTAGCTAAGCCATTTGGAGCCCAGGGCAAGACTCATTTGGCACCCCCCCTCCCCAAACTAACCTGAATGGCCAAAAAAAAAAAAGAAAACTTCAAATATTATCGTAGCAACTTTGGCAACACTTCAAGTCAAAATTATATACATTTGAGTTTCAGGCATCATACCCTTCAGAAAATGCATATTATAATGTGATACATTTTTCTAGCAACATTTCTAAGTTAGCAAGAGCAATATACATTACACTTGCCCCTGATCCCCCCCACCTTCAAGTTACTAAATGACATCAATATGAGTTTAAACGTTATATTCCTGAGACAATATGTACTAATGCAAAGTCTGTTATTCTAGCAACTTTCTTAGTTTATAACAAGCTTTTTTTCTTAGCCCTGCCAAACACACACAGGAGTTGCATGAAATTCCATTCTGTTCTCTATTCTGTTCTAAATCACTCATTCTCACATAACTTAATTTGACTGACATGTAGCCATAAACTGGTGCTGACCCTTTAATATAAAATGGGTAGAACATCAAAGAACATCTAAACAACACTGCAGTATTACTGCCATAAAATAATTCAGTGAATTAAAGACAATCTTTGTAGTGTTAACTGAAAAAATAAAATGATTTTTAAAACTACCTAGACTTTATAATCACAGATTCCACCAGAATGCATTTGCCAACAGTCTCTTATTTTATATACCTGGATGGCTGTTTAGATTCCCCACTTAGCATATTGTTACACTCCTTGAAAAGAAAAGAAAAGAAAAGAAAAGAAAAACACCGCAGCCAATATTCTCAGGCAGCTCAACTTGCTGTGAAATATGACATCATCTTACAAAATAGCTTTGCACATCTGTGAAAAAAATACCTTAATACCATATTTGGGTGTATTGCAAAAAAATCTTTTTATTTTTTTAAACAAGAAACATCTTTTTTAAATTATCACTTATAATATAGGCAACCATGCATTTATATAAATGAAACCAAACCATAATGACATAATCAGAGCTGCAAGCACTTCATATCATAAACCATATTGATGTAATCCTAGTTGCAAACATCATACATCACTTACAATCTACCTAATCATTGTCAATCAAACATTATATACCTCATTCAAGTCCTGTCTTCTTTTAAACCTCATTCATCCATTCTATGCATTCTTCCCACAATTGCCATTTTTTCCTATGTCATTTGCTCCTACCCTTTCTTAAAGATCCCAATTATTTACATCTGTTACTGTATTCACTACTTCTAGCACGTTTGCTTTATACTCTGATTTTGATTTTCTAGTCATTGTTTTTTGGCAGGCACCATAATTAGACTCAGCAAGGCCTTGCTATGCCTAGGCAATTCCAATATTGTATCATAGCTCAGAAAAATCATTTCCCTAGTTACACCAATTTGCTCACCCGGTATCTCCGACAGAGTAGTCTGCAGGGAATCTGTAAAGTTTGCCAACTCATTGCACTCTGAGAAAATATGTTCTGGATTACCTCTTTCTTCCCCATCACACATCCAACATTTGATGTCTACCTAAGAAAACATTCTCTGGAGTCTACTTGGGGTATAAAAATAGCTGTGTAAAATTTTCCAAGCAAAAATCCTTAATCTCCTAGACTTTGTTGCATATTTGAGAGACAGACATATATCCCCCATTGTTTCTTTGCAAATTACTTATCCAGTGTCTCTTCCAAATCCTTTCTAACCTCGTCTGATCGATTTTTAGAGTTATCATGCAATATTTTATATGCTCTACTTCTTCTTCTTCTTCTCTCGGCTGCTCCCATTAGGGGTCACCACAGCAGATCAAATGTTTCCATTTCTTCCTGTCCTCTGCGTCTTGCTCTGTCACACTAACCACCTGCAAGTCCTCTCTCACCACATCCATAAACCTTATCTTAGGCCTTCCTCTTTTCCTGTTACCTGGCAGCTTCATCCTTAGCATCTTTTTTCCAATATACCCAGCATCCCTCCTCAGCACATGTCCAAACCAATGTAATATTGCCTCTCTGGCTTTGTCTCCAAACCTTCCAACATGAGCTGAACCTCTAATATACTTATTCTTAATCCTGACCATCCTTGTCACACCTAGTGCAAATCTTAACATCTTCAACTCATCAAGCTCTGACTCCTGCCTTTTTGTCAATGCCACTGTCTCCTACCCATATAACATTGCTGGTCTCACTACCCTCTTGTAGACCTTCCCTTTCACTCTTACTGGTACTCGTCTGTCACAAATCACTCCTGACACTCTTCTCCACCCACTCCAACCTGCTTGTACTCTCTTCTTCACCTCTCTTCCACACTCACCATTACTCTGAACTGTTGATCCCAAGTATTTAAACTCATCCACCTTCACCACCTCTACTCCCTGCATCCTCACCATTCCTCTATCCTCCCTCTCATTCACACACATATATTCTGTCTTAGTCCTGCTGACCTTCATTCCTCTTCTCTCTAGAGCATATCTCCACCACTCCAGGGTCTCCTCCACCTGTTCCCTACTCTCACTACAGATCACAATGTCATCTGCAAACATCATAGTCCACGAGGACTCCTGTCTGATCTCGTCTGTCAACCTGTCCATCACCATTGCAAATGAAAGGGCTCAGAGCTGATCCTTGATGTAATCCCACATCAACCTTAAACGCATCCGTCATTCCTACCACAGACCTCACTGCTGTCACACTACCCTCATACATATCCTGTATCACTCTTACATACTTCTCTGACACTCCCGACTTCCTCCTACAATACCACAACTCCTCTCTAGGCACCCTGTCATATGCTTTCTCTAAACCCACAAAGACACAATGCAACTCCTTCTGACATTTTCTGTACTTCTCCATCAACACTCTCAGAGCAAACATCACAACTGTAGTGCTCTTTCCTGGCATGAAACCATACTGCTGATCACTAATCACTAATCATCACCTCCCTTCTTAACCTAGCTTCCACTACTCTTTCCCATACCTTCATGCTGTGACTGATCAATTTAATCCCTCTGTAGTTACTACAGCTCTGCACATCACCCTTATTCTTAAAAATCAGTACCAAAATACTTTTTCCTCCATTCCTCAGGCATCCTCTCACTTTCTAAGATTTCATTAAACAATCTAGTTAAAAACTCCACTGCCATTTCACCTAAACACCTCCATGCTTCCACAGGTATGTCATCTGGACCAACAGTCTTTTCATTCTTCATCCTCTTCATAGCTATCCTTACTTCCTCCTTGCTAATCCACTGCACTTCATAAGCTCATATGCTCTACTAATTATTCCAATTTTAATGGCAGCTTCTCTTCCAGATTCTACTGAAAGCTCTACCAGTCCTGGTCTTTCATTTAGGACCCCCCATTTCTTTCTCTTTGCAGATACTCTGATATCGTAAGGAAGGCAATCTCTAACCTGAAGCCCAAATAAAGTCTTGGCATCTTCTATTACCTTTCCGTCTCTAGTTATTTGCTCCCAATACATTAGTTCCTTTGCCAGTTTTCTCCAATAAATTCCATCCCCCTTTTGCCTGTTGTTTGTATCGCTAATTACAGGCATCACCTTTCTCCATTCCTGTGTTGGCTTAGATCTTAGAATACTTTCTTCTACTTAATGAATATAATATTTTGTATGATTATTGTTATTCTCCTTAAAGGCCTGCATCCAAAATCCCAGACTGTCTTTCTTTCTTGAGCACCCCCCTTCTTTCATCATCATCCCTTTCCAATTTTAACTATAGTTTTATGCATGTGCTATGTATAACAGCATTAACTGAGTAGCTCTGAAATAACCATTCAAATCAGGTAATCCCAATCCACCTTAAATACTTCATTTTATCATGTCCCCATGAATAGGAATATTGCTGAACTAATTTACGTGTGGGTACATAATTTACTGCTATTGCCTTTGATTTAGCTTCATTCATTTTGTATCCCAAAAAGATTTGAAACTGTTTCAAAATGTTCCACAACACTGTAATATCTCTTGCTGGTTTTGTCAGGTATCAATCAAGATCATCTGCAAATAGAGAAATCTTTTCTTGACTACCATACCAATTATATCCTTGAATTTCTGAGTCCCTTATTTTCTTTTCCAATGGCTCTAAATATAAAGCAAATAACAAAGGGAAAAGAGGACACCCTTGCCTGGTTTCTCTGCTCAAGCAGAAATTATCAGAGAGGGCCCCACCCACTTTACTGATTACTGTTATTTTCCTTAAAGATCTGCATCCAAAATCCCAGTCTCATCTGTCTTGTTTCTTGAGCTTTCCCCCATTTCATCAACAACCCCTTCCACTTGGAATTATAGGTTTCTGCTTGTGCTATGTATAGAAACCTTAACTATGTAGCTCTGAAAAATCATTCAAATCGGGTAATCCCCATCTGCCTTAGTCTACTGGAAGAATCAGCTTATCCCACTTGACTCTTGCCATGTTCCCTTCCCAGTTAAAATCCTTCAGCTCTTTATTGATTGTTCTCCACAACTTCTCCTCTGGTTGATAAAAATATGCCTGACCTATATATAAGACTAAGGAACTATAACCATTTTAACTGCTTGTGTCTTACTATCCATATAACTATAAAATAGCTTCCAATTTCTCACATTTTTGTATTATCTTTTGTTTAGTCTTTTCCCACATACCCTTATCTGCTACACCATAATTATTTTTAATCCATATTCCTAAATACTTCATTTTGGCCATTGTGGTGCAGCGGTTAGCATTGTTGCCTCACAGCAAGAGGTTCTCCCATTCGATTCTCGGCTGGAGAGCCTTCTGTGTGGAGTCTGCATGTCCTCCCCGCGGTTGAGTGACGTTAAAGACATGTAGGTAGGTGCGAGCATGAATGGGTGTGTCTTCGTTGAATGTTGGTCGCCTGGCTGGCAACTCGGCACTGTAAAATCCACTGACAATCATGAGCGGACCGGAGTTCCGCTGTGGCGACCCCTAACCGGGAAAAGCCAAAAGACTTAACTCCTAAATACTTCATTTTATCATGTCCCCAGAAATACGGATATTGCTGAACCAATGTGTGTGTGGGTACATAATTTACCGCTACTGCCTTTGTTTTAGCTTCATTAATTTTGTATCCTAAAAAGATATGAAACTGTCTCAAAATGTTCCACAACATTGTAATGTCTCTTTCTGGTTTTGTCAGGTATAAAATAGTATCATCTGCACATAGAGCTGGCTTTCCTTGACTACCATACCAATTATATCCTTGAATTTCTGAGTCCCTTATTTTCTTTGACAATGGTTTGAAATATAACGCAAATAACAAAGGGGAAAGATGACACCCCTCCCTAGTTCCTCTGCTCAAGCAAAAATTATCAGAAAGGGCCCCACCCACTTTAATTTTCACTTCTGATCCCTCATATATCCTCCTAATCAACCTTATAATTTTATCAGAGAATGCAAATGCTTCCATTGCCCTGCTCATAAAGTCTCAGTTTACTCTGTCAAATGCTTTCTCTGCATCAAGACCCACCAAAAACAGTGGTATTTTCTTACATTCTGCTTCCCCTGGATCATCAGTGTTCAATGTTTGCCTACCCTCCACAAAGCTGCATTGATACATATCTATCAATTTTGACATCTCTTTTGCCATTATTTTAGCCATTATAGACATAAACACTTTATAATCATGGTTTAGTATTGAAACGGGCCTGCATGAAGCTGGATCTGATGGATCAATCCTTTACCCTTTTTAGGTATTACAACTACCACTGCTTTCTTCCAAGTTGTTGGTACTTCTCCTCCTCTTAGGTTCATAGGTATGTACTAGGCTAATGACCACAAGGGCCTTTTTAAGCCTAGCCATGCATCCTAAATCTCTGACAAGTTCTGATACCCTTGATAATTGTAAGCATGGGCCTGGGAGATGAACCATTTACAGGTTACCTGTGTCCATTAGAGACATAGGTACCAAACTAGGGATGAATTTCTGGTTTCCCATCCAATTGCCCAAGTTGCTCTTGGATTAGGTTAGGGAGGAACTCTGCTTCACATGGATAGGGAGCCTGTTCGATAGACGGGCTAGTGTCTGGGAAACTACCTCTCTCTCCAGCAGGTGCTATGTATATCACAGGCAAGGTTTAAGTCTTCAGAATGGGTAATTCTGGTGCTGTTTGTTTTGTGGATATGCAGGAGGTGCATCAGAGTGGAGTCTGACAATGCCCTGTACACCAAGCATAGATCTCTCCTCAAAAGCCTGTAGGAGATAGAATACAGGGATAGGGCTTTGAGGCGGTCTGCATAGGACATATTACTTACTTTTAGTAAGGAACCTCTGTAGACTTTCCAGTTGTTGGATATGCCTGGTTAGGTATACACCAAAGGGGGCATTGTACTCAATGATAGACCTGATTAATGCCAAATACAGGGGAACAATGACTTCTTTGGACTTACTTGCCATACCTTTGTTTATAAGTTGCGCAACATAGAATGATTTCCTCACTGCTGTAGACAAGTGATGATCAAAGGCTAGATTACTATGTATGTCCCTAAGTCCCTGACTACTGGGTCAGCTTTAAAGGGTGTGTTGTCAATATGATAGTTAACAGGGAGGATGACTTCCCAAAGGATACCATTATGCATTTCTTGGCATTTAGTTTTACACTATGGCTCTGACACCAGTTGTTTGTCTGTGTCAGCCCCTCCTAGAGAACATTTGTGTCAATGTGAGATTCAATGACAGCTCCTAATTTGCAATCATCTGCAAATTTAGTCAGTCAGAGACCACTAGCACTGGCCTTAACTTCTGAGAAGAAAATGCCAAAATGGAGCGGTCAAAGGACTGATCCCTGAGGGACTCCACTTGTGACTTGCCTCTTTGTGGAGGTGGACTCCCCTAGTTCTAACTTCCTGGGTCCTGCCTGTGAGCCAGTTGACTATCCACCGGGTGACATACGGGTTTGTACCTAAGCTCTTGAGTTTGTCAACAATGCCCAAATGGTGTATTGTGTCAAATGGCTTGGCCAGGTCAAGGTAGGCAGTGTGAATGATTTTGCCCATATCCAATACTTTGGTGACCTTTTCAAAGAAGTCCACCAGGTTGAGTAGGTATGATCTGCCCTTGACGAAACCAAACTGAGTTGGGTCCAGTGTCTGGAGGTTTACTATATCTCTGTTGATCATCTCCATAATAATTCTTTCCATGGCTTTACAAATAAGACCAGTGAGAATTATTGGTCTGTAGTTTCTAGGGTCTGTAGATGGCCCAACTTTGTGCAGAGGGATGACTGTTGCCTTTCTCCATTCATGAGGCACAATGCCTGTTTGGAGGCTACAGTTAAATAGTAATTCCAGAGGCCCTGATAGGTCATTCATGCTATTTAGAAGGCATCCTGAGAAATACTGTCTGGTCCCACTGACGCAGTCTTCTTGGTCTTAGAGCATTAAGGACCTGTTCCCTACTGATAGTAGGGGGAGTTACATTTGATGATATTTCCTGAGTGAAGGTTTAGGGGGACAGAGGGGTAAAGTTGGAGATGAATTTATCAGCCAGGAGGTTTGCTATATCTTATGGTTCAATATAGGTGGCTCCATTTACAAAGAGCTCTGCACACAATTGTGTATTGCCTTTGAGGTTGCAGGCATAGCTAAAGAATTATTTGTGGTTGTTCGTGGCCTGGGAGGCCAAACATACCTCAAATTTGGCTTTGGTAGACTTTATTTGTCCTCGGAGTTGTTTGTTTAGTTTGAAGAGAGTGCTTTTATCCTGCTGGGTGTTGCACCTCCTAATTTTTGCCATGATTTTCTTCCTCCTGTTATACAGTCAACTGATTTTGTGATTTCACTAGAGTGGCTTGTTTTTTTTGAGTTAATTCTATACTTCTTCCTGGTGGGTAGAGCTGTCTTTATGCAGCCATTAACTTGCTTGTACAGGGTTTCTGTGAACAGTTCTGCATAGGCAGAATTGTTCTCAGGGTTTATGAGGACTTGAAATCTTGCCAGGTTCTCACTTAATAGCAGGAGGTTAGCCTTAGAATACTTCCTGAATATTCCAGGTTTAGCTGGGGGTCCAGGCTTTATTTTTACTTCAAAGGAGACCATTTTGTGGTCTGACCTTACCAGGGAAGGCATTACAGTAGGGGGTGTTCAGCAGTCTCCCATATTAGTGAGGACCAGATCCAGTATGGTTACACCCCTGGTTGGTGTATTGACTATCTGGTCCAGGGAGTTTGTGTTTACAAAATCCAGGAATCTTTATGCATGTACATTTGGTGTCATATAGGATTCCCGGTTAATAGTGGGGTAATTAAACTTATTTATGAATATGGTGTTGGGTTTGATGGTTAGTGTTTCTAATAAGTTTAAATACATAGTATGGGATTCCTGGGTCATAGAGGGGGACCTACAGATTGCAAGGAAATGGTATTGGATTTTGCACATGGAGCTACTCAAGTGCATTACCCTATTTGACCAGCCATGAAGTATATTTATTTTTTATGTAAATAATACACCTCTACCTTTAGTCCCTGCCTGTGAAGTAGCTAGCCTAAATGTGTGGAAAGCGTTATAACCTTGCACTGTTGGTGTGCTCTCCACGGCTTGGGGCTTTCCTGTAGATTGGTCATTCATCATCATTTTTATCTCATCTCTTCCTAGCCTAACAGTTAGTAATTAAGCCTCATCTACCTCTAACCTTGCCATATTTAATTCTTGCATAAATATTTCCATTTGTAACTTTTTTTATTCCCATATTTCTTACTTTTATACAGACTTTCATAGAATTTCTGAAATATTTCTATTACCTCTACAGGATCTCGTGTTACTTTCTTTGTTATAAGCTCCCTAATTTTGGCAACAGCCCTTTCTACTTTCTGTTGCCTGAGTCATTGTGCCAAAAGTTTTTGTGTTCTAGAGTTATTCTCAAAAAACAGTTGTTTAACAGCAATCTTTTTAAACGCACGCATATTATCGAGGTAATCCCTTATTTTCTGTTTAGCATTCTGCTCCTCTTCTTGTTCTATGAGATTCCCCCTATTCTGCAATACTTTAACATTTGTCAGTCCCTCTAAATAATCCTTGGTACTTCTTAACCATATCTCCCTTTATTATATTTCCACCCTATTTTTAAACTCCACATTCATTTTATCCCACTCCCTAGCTATATTTTTAGAATAAATTTCTATCTTCTTTAATAGCTCTTGAATAGTTTCCAGTACCCATTCCTTAAATGTATCTCTTTTCAACAGATAAGTGGGAAAGCACCAGTGTTTCATTTTTATTTCATTACCACGTATTTTTATTTTAGTTATTATTGGCATATGATCTGAAATAGTTATTGGGTGTTTATCAAGACATTCAATTAAATGCACATGTTCCTGTGAAATGTAAATTCTGTCTAGCCTAGCACAGTTTATGTATCTTTGGAAATATGTAAATTCACTCCAAAATCCTAGTACTGATTTCACATCTTCCAAGCCAAATATGTTCATAAATTTCTTCAAAAGTCTACCCTCCTTTGTTATACTTTCCCTTCTGGATCTCCATATATATATTCACTGCTGCAAATCAGATTTCAGTCTCCCCCTATAAGTAATATTCCTTGCTGAAAACTGATTCTCTCTCTCCCAAATTTTTCTTAAGCTCCATTACAGCAGTTTTAGGTGGAATATAAATAACATGCCAGTGCAATCCTCCTCCCTTGCCAGTAGCCCCTTAGTACTACAAATCTACCATTACTATCCTTTTTATCCTCTTCTATCACTATTGGAGCTGCTCTTACAATTAATATAAGTACTCCTCTTTTCTTTTTTCCCAGTATTCCTATGAATAACCATCCCGATAAACGTCTTTATCAAATCCACATGTTCAGCTCTTTCCAAGTGTGTCTCCTGTAGCATAGCTATTTGCACTCTACATTTTTAATATAGATAACTACTCTTTCTTTTTTGAATTTATCTGTGAGATCATTTATATTTAAAGACATTACAGGAAGCATCATTGTATTAAAAAGTTATTGTTCCCACATTTTATGTATAACAGCTTTTTTGTTAAATGTCTATCTAGTTCCAGCTTTTGTGTTACATGCATATACTGTTTGGCAGCTTGAATTTTTATACGGTTGTTTCTTGTTATAGCCATTTGAGCCTAAATTATATCTTACAAAACTTTTTGTTTTATTGAAAGCCCTCAAACAAAAAAAAAAACATACACCCAATAACCCCCAATACCTATTAACGTAATACTAACACACAAAACTATGTACATCTTCAAATATTGAAATGTTACCCTCCTTATAGGAACAAATGACCCAAACTGACAACCACACTCATAGACATGAGTTAACCTAAGAGAAAGGTTATCCATGCTAAGACACGTGGTGCGGCTGTGCTTCCACTAAGTGCTATCTGGTTTTGTCTTATCTTTATAGCTCTACCAGCTGGGAGAACAGCAGAATGATGGATATGGATATTGTTGAAACAATTTGTGTATGGGTACATAATTTACTGCTATTGTCTTTGTTTTAGCTTCATTAATGCTGTATCCCAAAAAGATTTGAAACTGAAAATGTTCCACAACACTGTAATGCCTCTTTCTGGCTTTGTGGTGTATAAAATAATATTGTCTGCAAATAGTCAGCTTTTCTTGACTACCATATCAACTGTATCCTTGAATTTCCAAGTCCCTTATTTTCTTTGCCAATGGTTCTAAATATAATGCAAATAACAAAGGGGAAAGAGGACACCCCTGCAGGGTTCCTCTGCTCAAGCAGAAATTATAAGAGAGGACCTCACCCACTTTAATTTTTGCCTCCAATCCCTCATATATCCTCCTAATCAACCTTATACTTTTTTCAGGAAATGCAAATGCTTCCATTGCCCTGCTCATAAAGTCCCATCTTGCTCTGTCAAATGCTTTCTCTACATCAAGACCCCACCAATAACAATGATATTTTCTTACATTCTGCTTCCCTCTGGATCATCAGTGTTCTATTAATGTTGTCAAATGTTTGCCTCCCCTCCACAAAACCACATGGATCCATATCTATCAATTTTGACATTACTTTTGCCATTCTTTTAGCCATTATAGACATGAATACTTTATAATCATAGTTTAGTATTGAAGTGGATCTGTATGAACCTGGATCTGATGGATCTTTACCCTATTTAGGTATTACAGCTACCACTTCTTTCTTCCAGGATGTTGGTACTTTTCCTCTTAAAATAGTGTTAAACAAAACTCTCCAAATCTTTATCAGTTTTTTCCCTCATAGCTTCCAAACTTCCACAGAAATACCATCTACTCCTGGGAACTTTCTTGTAGATTGGTTATACATCACAATTTTTATCTCATCTCCTCCTATCCTAACCATTAGTAATTGAACCTCGTCTACCTCTAACCTTGGCATATTTAATTCTCCCATAAACATTTCCACTTGTATCTTTTCTTGATTTCCATATTTCTCTGCTTTGTACAGACTTTCATAGAATTTCCAAACTATTTATAATACCTCTACAGGATCTCGTTAACTTCCTTGTTATAGGGTCCCTAAGCTTGGCAATAGCCCTTTCTACTTTCTGTTACCTGAGTCGTTGTGCTAAACATTTTTGTGCTCTAGTGCTATTATCAAAAAACAGCAATCTTTCTAAACTTGTGTATATTACTGAGGTAATCCCTTATTTTCTGCTTAGCATTCTGCAGTTGATCCTCTTCATGTTCTGTGAGATCCCTCCTATTCTGCGATACTTTAACATTTGTCAGTCGCTCTAAATAATTCTTGTTACTTCTTAACCATAGCTCCCTTTCTTTTATTTCTACCCTATTTTTAAACTCCACCTTAATTTTATCCCACTCCCTAGCTATATTTTCTGAAGTAATTTATATCCTCTTGAATAGCTCCTGAATAATTTCCATTACTAATTCCTAAAATTCCTCTCTTTTCAACAGGTAGGTGGGTTAATGCCAGTGTCTCATTTTTATTTTATTACCCTGTGTTTTTATTTTAGTTATTATTGGTGCATGATCTGAAATAGTTACTGGGTGTGTATCAAGACCTTCAATTAAATGGACATGTTCCTGTGAAATGTAAATTATGTCTAGGCTCGCCCAGTTTTTATACCTTGGGGAATAATGTGTAAATTCACTCCAAACTCCTATTACTGACTTCACATCTTCCATGCCAAATATTTTCAAAAATTTCTTCACAAATCTACATTCCTTTGTTATACTTTCCCTTCTGGGCCCCCAAGACACATCTTCACTGCTGCAAATCAAATTCCAGTTCCCCCATAAGTAATAGTCCTTGCTGAAAACTGATTATTTCTTCTAGAATTTACTTAAGCTCCATTACAGTAGTTTTAGGTGGAACATAAATGCATGCCAGTGTAATCATTCTTCCTTGCCAGTAGCCCCTTAGCACTACAAATCTGCTATTATCTTTTTTATCCTCTTCTACCACTAGTGGAGCTCTTCTTACAATTAATTTAATTAGTTCTCTTTTCCTTTGTCCCAGATATTCCACTGAATAACCATCCTGAAAACATTTCTTTACCAAATTCACATGTTCAGTTCTTGCCAATTGTGTCTCCTATAACAGCTATTTCCACTCTACATTTTTTAATATAGTTCACTATTCTTTTTTGTATTTATCTGTGAGACCATTGACATTTAAAGACATTACGGAAAGCATTATTGTATTAAAAAGTTACTATTCCCAGCTTTTATGTATAATACTCTTTTTTGTTACATGTCTAGTTCCAGCTTTTGTGCTACATATACACAGCTTGTCAGGTTAAAGTTTTATATAGTTGTTTCTTGTCATACTTGAGCCTATGTCACATCTTAGAAGACTTTTTATTTTACTGAAATCCATCAAACAAAATAAAAAAAAAACAATACCCGCTAAAACCTATTAATTTAATACTAACACATAAAACTATGTACATCGTCAAATATTAAAGTTTTGCCCTCCTTATAGGAACAAATGCCCCAAACTGACAACCATACTCATAGACCTGAGTTAACCTAAAAGGTTATCCATGCTAGGATGCATGGTGCAGCCTGTGCTTCTACTAACTGCTAACGCATTTTGTCTTATCTGTATAGCTCTCCCAGCTGGGAGAACCCCTGAATGCTTTCAAAGAATATTATCTCCTAGCCAGTTTCTCTTTTCTTTTTTTTTCCCACCCAATCCCTCTCCACCAGACTGTAACCAGTTTCTCTTTATCAGACTGGAATCATGGAGACATGAGAACCAGACAGACAATTTCTCATTATCAGATTGTTTTCATGGAGACACGAGGGCCAGATACAGAATTGCTACTAAGCACACATTCACTTCCTAGAAAAAAAGAGCCTCATAATATTCAATGATCTTTTTCATTTACTTGTTTTCTCTTAAAACGTGTTACTAAATCAATCTAAGGTCCTTAATGCAACCATGCCCCCATGCAAGAATGGAAGGAAGCACATTAATTTTTCTTTTGTCATACTCTTTTAACCAAGATTTTTTTACATTGCGGTACCTATATTTATGTATATATGTAATGCATATTGTAATGATTGGTCAAGGGGTATTATTTAAACTTTGGGTTTTTTTAAACAGGTTGTATTCTGAAGAAGTCATTTTACCTGACGAAAGCGCTAAATAAAAGATTGACTGAACTACATTGGTGTCATTGCTGCCTGGTGGAGTGTTTGCCTTGGGATTACTAGTTTTTCAGTGAACTTTCTTTAGTTTGTTCAATATGAATGAAGGTGAACATTCAGCTGGTACTGATGGCTCAGACTTACAAACTGTACTCAGGTCTGTAACTACACTTATGCAGATAGTTGCTGATCTTTCCACTAAAGTGGACAGATTAATGAATGATCGCAATATTGGCAAGCTTAATCAAGGAAGTAGAGTAAGCATGCAGCAGTCCGTTTTCTCTTCCTTAACCCCTGGCCAAAGGACTGGCTGCCAAGATGACGCTTGTTAGGTTTGCTCTTCACGTAACGGGCTTTCAACATTTCCAGTTTCTTCAAGTTTGGGTGAGGCAAGGAATGATGCTAACACAAACTTTTCAGTGGAAGAATGGTTGAAAACAGAGTTTGGGCTTGACCAAGCGAGGAACAATAACACTATCCAGGGTACATTAGACCAACAGCTCTTTACCTTCAAAGATTTACTTTCCAAATACAAGAAGCTCCAACTTGAGAATGAATACCTCTTAGAGTATATCAAACGAGAACAAATACCGAAGGGACTACTGCTTTGGAAATATCCGACTGGGTTAGCGAATGATTCCCCTTTGCATAAAGAACTTTTGCAGTTCTTTAATCGACAAGGCTGTGAGTTATTACAAATACTTAAATCTGATAACAATAGAAAATGGCTCTACTGTTGAGAGACATTAATGCACTGGACACTAGTATAAAAATTATTTATTGTTTGAGTTAAAGAAACTTGAGTTTCAAGCTGTATTTAATCAGATTAATATTGAATTAGCTGAATTAAAAAACAGGAAACAAAAGAAGTTGTGGAGGGATAAGGTTGATTATGAGGTGGGCAAGGCATACCCTGACCCTCCGAGGGGGCAACAAAGCCCAACAAGAGAACGAGTCATTAGAAGGGTATGATACAGACATATTTGAGCAAAATAACAATAATGCTGGATTCCCTTTAGACCAACCTGCCCTGAGGAGATCAGAGAGATTAATGAACCAGAGGCAAGGCTATGGGAGATATATGGACAATTCACAAGAAATTCCACAGAGGGGGAGATGGGGCCCCCACCGGAGATAACCAATGATTGTGATACTACCAATTCCAACAACTGCAATATTGTAGTGAATGAAATTGGGGACTTCAGTATTTACAACTTCAGCCAAGTCCCAGTAAGTACTGAATGGGCCAATTTGCTTTCAAAGGGACTTCATTTTGTACCAGAAAGAAAATCTAATATAGTGGACATTATTTTACAGATAAAATTGTTCACTAGGAAAATGAATTTGGCTTTACACTTTTCCAACTCTGATATAGGGATTAATTGTGATAGATTACAGAGACCTAATACATTTTTTCCACCTCCACACCCTTTGGTACAAATATTTGAAGGGTTATGCGAAACTGAGATTAGAGGGGTATTATACAACAACAACACCTCTAACATGAAAAATTTATCTGAGAGAGAAATAACTGTATTGGAAAATATTATTGGACAGAAGGAAACTAGAATCATGAAACCTGACAAGGGTGGGGGCCTGTTAATCATGAACTACAATGATTATAACAGTAAAATGTTTGAGCTACTATATAGAGATGTATATTTAGAAGTTTCACAAAACAAATTGAATATAGCTTATCGTAACATAGATTTGGACCTTGAACAAATGGTTCTCAATGGACAAATCACCTTAGAGACTTTTGGATTTGAATTTTTAGAGACAAAACACCCTAGGATCCCAACAATATTTGGGATCCCAAAGATTCATAAATCTATCTCTGACCCACCAATGCAACCAATTGTAGATGCTAAAGCATCTAAAACCTTTAGCATTGCTAAATTTATTGATGAAAAGGTCAAGCACATTTTAGATGGACAGGCCTCAATAATTAGGGATTCATGGGATTTTCTCAGGAAAATCAAACATGATATGTTTGATAAAAACCTGATTCTTGTTACTATAGATGTTTGTGATTTATTTTCAGTAATACCTCATCAAATAGGGCTTGAGTGGTTTTATGATTTTCTATGTAGTAATAGTACATTAGACCATAATACAATATTAACAATTCGAGCCTGCATGGAAATTGTACTTGAGAATAATTTCATTACTTTTGAAGGGCACCTTTTTAAACAAAGGCAAGGTGTTGCAATGAGTGCTTGCTGTGCTCCAGTGTTTGCTAATATTGTATTGGCACAATGGGAAGATTTGTATGTGTTCAATTCTGAATTCAGGACTTCATGGGTACTGTATGGGCGGTACCTGGATGACATTGTCCTGTTCTGGAAGGGGAGTGAATATATGACCTGAATAGATTTTTCACTTTCATTAATGAAACAACTACTTTCTTAAGATTTACCATGAACAAAGATCTTGATTTAGTCAATTACTTGGATGTTACCATCACGAAAGATTATGAAAGAGAATGTTTCACTTCCCAACTGTATAGAAAACCAACTTATTCAAATTCTTTATTACACTTCACGAGCTGGCACCCATTGCACCGAAAGAAGGCACTGGTAAAAGGCCAATATGTAAGATTAGCCAGGATAGTGTCTGAACCTGATGATTTTAAAACTGAATGTGACATTATGAAGGATATGTTAGAGAAGAGAAGGTACCCTGAGATGTTCATAAATGACATAGTGATTGAGGTTAAAAATAAAAGGACAAGTGGGCACTTTTTCCCCCTCTTAACTAAGGAGATTTCTGACAGAATAGGTGATGAGGGAATCAGGACACACAGTTTTGGACGTGCATTAACTCTGAGTTTTACATCCAACTTTTATGATATTAAGAACATTATCAACAAATATTGGAGACTATTCCATATGGACATTGATGTTAAAGAAAAAAATAGGGGACAAACCTGTTGTGGTCTATAAGAAAGACACCTCATTAAAAGGACTATTAGAAAGGAAAAACAAGAATTTTGGGCAGCTAGGCGGGAGTGTGGAAGATGCCCCCAATGCCCTTACATGATGAATTCTGTGAGCATTAAGATCAAGAATTTTGGAAATATAAAAACAGGGAAAAAGCATTATTGTTACAGTAAAGGGGTGGTATATGTGGCACTATGTGACTCATGTGAGAGTTACTATGTGAGAAAAACAAAGAATGCACTTAGAGCAAGAATTTACCAACACCTTTATGATATTAAACAAAAAAATGAAAAAAAATGCCCTTTACAAACATATTAACAGTCACCCTCAGCATGGGTTTAGATTTTTTGTTGTAGAACAGGTTGATTTGGGGCCATGGGAGGACCAGTAGAAGATTTTTTGGAATTTTTGGAATTGAAGTGGCAAATAAAACTAAATACTTACCAGGCCCCAGGGTTAAATGACAAGATTTCCTTGTGCCCTTTGTTAAGACTTAAATCTATGTTCATGTTATGAATTATACATGAATTTATAAATTTTATACTTGGGATATTAATATGCATTAGTATCTGTATTAATGTTTTAACAATTTAAAATCTTTTGTCTGGTTTTATATGTATATTTTAATACAATCTTGTATGCATTAATATTAATGACACTAAGAGGGGAAATGATGTAATGCATATTGTAGTGATTGGTCAAGGGGTATTATTTAAACTTTGTTTTTTTTTTAAAACAGGTTGTATTCTGAAGAAGTCATTTTACCTGACGAAAGCACTAAATAAAGATTGACTGAACTACATTGGTGTCATTGCTGCCTGGTGGAGTGTTTGCCTTGGGATTACTAGTTATTCAGTGACCTTTCTTTAGTTTGTTCAACAATCCCCATTATACTTAAAAACAACTGAGAAAACTTTACTTTATAGCATGGAAAGAAAGCCACACACCACAAAAATAGTACTGTTAATAAAAAAAAAAGTTTTCTTTACTTTCAGTTAACTTTCTCTCCTCTCTTCCCCTCCCCAAAGCATTATTTTCCAAACATTAATGACATGAAGTAGGGCATATACTTTAGAGTCCCCCACAAGTCCACCAAATTCTGAAAAAGTTCAATATTTCCAGATTTTCTGCCATATTTTACAACCATAATTGTTGCAATGTAATCCCACATTAAGATACTGGCTTTAATACTGTTCATCTTCATCTCCCAAATCCTATCTTTGCTTCATTTCAAATGTACTCTTGATTCCTCTACTCAAATCTCATGCTCCCTTCCTTTTCTACAATATTTTCCATTGAAATAGTGGAAAATATTTCACAGGTAGAGTCTCTCTGTGGTCTTTTTTACCAGAAGAACAAGAAGTAGAATCTCCTTCTGTTTCACAGCTCACTTTTTGTTGAATAAACGTTTGCATTTCCTCCTTATCGTGTACTTCATCAAAAATGATGTTGCCCTTCCAGGAAAGAATACCTTGAAGACATTTGGGTATGGCAGTTTAAATTTCACACCTGTGTCTTGACATTCCATGAATATTGGAATGAATTTACTCCTCTTCTTCCTGGTGTACAATGAGTAATCATTCTCCAGAAATACCCTGCTGACTCCCACTTTTAGTATTTTGTTCTTCTACCACAATTTCAACTACTTCTCCTGGCAGGATTATATATTTATTATTAAAGGTCTAGGTTGCTTTCTGATAGCTAGATTTGGAGCATACACATGATGCACTCTTTCAACTAACAACTCCTGCTGTGGAATACCAGTCTAGTTGCTTATGCGCTTTCATAAAATTAATGTAGTCTGTTCCTTCCAGCTTCTATGGTATAGCTGAAAATCTCAGGTTTTCTCTCCGTGCTCTGTCCTCTAATTCTACTATTTTTTGAAACATCTCTTCCTGAGCAGTCTGATATTCAGCCAGCCTTTTTTCATTTCAACCTCTGATTTTTGCAGCTTTTTCATCTCATTTGAACATCTGTTTAAAGTGTTTTCCATTTTTTTCCAGCCTTTTGTTGTTTGTGTTAATACACTCCATCAGTCAGAGGTCTATGTTCAGGTCTATGTTCAGCTTCCGAAAAAAAACATATCTATATATAGATATCTAAAACATAAGTTACTGAAAACAGATTTTCAAAAAAAAAAAAAACATCAAATGGCCATAGTTGGCCATCAATGCAAACGTAATCAACCAAGGTTGGGGGATTTGCCCCCCACACCCACTTAACTATATATGCCAACTGTGAGATTGCACTACAGTGGGGAAAAGAGCCAATTTAAAAATAAAAAAAGCTTCCTTAGCTCATCTTATGCATCGTGATACTTCTTGGTTGTTGGCCAAATCTGGACATTCAATTTTTGGTAACTTATGCTTTAGATTTTTTTGTTTGATATTTAGCTGTTCAACGCTATTTCTTTTAGGCAGCTGAACATAGAACCTTAACCAGGTCTGTGTGCAGTTTTCATGTATTTTCCTGTGGGTTACTGGAAGTCATGTCTGAAGGTTACATTGCTTTTTGCTGAACAGCTGCAGAACATTCCCCGGTCATTGTTTCTTATTAACTTTTTGTAGCTGATTTTGTTCTGGGTGCTCTGTATTTCTTTATTCCTGGCATCTAGGCAATACACTTAGTAGCCAGTTCCTGAAATTTACCCATAAACACAAAAGTTTACTGGCCTTCTCTACTAAGTTTCTGTTTTCACACCAGTGGATCTAGAATTGTTGTTACTCAATGTGCAGCCATCTTGGAGGTAGTACTGGAGAAACTGTCGAGGTTTTAGGACAGTCCATATATAATTGTTTATAGTAACTGTTCTAAACCACTGACACTTGGGAAAATCCCTTTTAAAGTGTTCCATCATATGAACCACAGTATTCTCCCAAAAAGTTCCTCAAATGGGATGTGGATTCTTCTTCTTCTGATCCACAGTCCAAAGGAGAAGGTACATGTGAGGAATATGCAAGGATTCATCACCTGAATTCATATCCTCATCCAAGGAATTAGAATCCCTAGTTCTCTTGGATTGGGGTAGATGACCAGAAACTCCCTAAGGAGGCTTCAAGGCCATAAAAACATTAAACAACCTTTGGGTAAGATCTTGCCACTCTTTAAGGGGATCCTTGGCAATAGGTGGTACGTGTTTCTTTTTTACTTTTTGTTTGAAAGAATACCAGCCTTGTCCAATGTGGGGTGGGGGACATAGCCTTTTCTATATTCTCTAAGGGTACCAGCAACCTCTTCCCTAACTAAAATCTGGGGAATCCCCATAGGCCCTTCAGAAATAATCAGCCATGGTTCCCCTTCAACTTCTGTGTCAGACATATGCACAGCCTCACAGGACATGTGGGAAGCAGGTTATATGCTGGCATCCATCTGATCATGGCAGAAGGAAATGGTGTTAGTCCCGGACAGTCCTTGGAATCTTCATCCAACCAGAGATAAACATCCAGAGGAGGCTGGATAGCAGCAGGATCAGAATAAGCTTTTTTGGCTTTCTTTTTAAGAGACAGCTGAACCTCTGGGTGGGTGGATTTGACCATGGTACCTTGGGTCAAAAGCTTAAGGAGCTGATACTCAAGGTAAATAGAAAAAGAAGACAAATAACTACAGAGGGTTTTAGGTGCAAAAGCCTGACAAACTGTACACTGAGTATGGTCGTGTGTGGCACCTAAACAGAAAAGGTACTTCTCATGTCTGTCTTTATGGGGAATCTCTTCCCACATTCACATTTACCCTGTCTGGATGGCATTAACTCAAATCAAAACAGAGGATAGAAAAAAAAGAACCTCAATGGGGCACATACCTGTAAAAGACTCAGTAGGAACCAGCTCAGTGAAGGGAGTACAGACTGAAGTTCAAATGTGGCATTTCAACTGGTGGCAAAGAAGTTTTTAGGAGTGAGCATATGTACATCACCTTTATGCCCTACTCTTGTGTGAAGAGCATACAGATGACATACAATGTTAAGTAATGTAAAGGCTTTGGTATACTGGCTGGACGATATATTACCCTCAGCAGGATATCCCACATATTAAGAATACTGCTACAGTCATAAGGAAGGACATCTGCTAGAATTTATCTGGTTACATCTTTTTCTATGCATTTCAGAATTTCCACATTTTTTTCTGCATTCATTAACTTCCTCCTTTAAAACATCTGATGCAATTACCACAAGGTTTCTTCCACTCTTGAATGACCTTCCTGGAGTGTAGTGTTTTCTTGAAGTTTTCATAAAACTTCTCAACTGTACAGATTTTTGTAGAATGCCCAGATTTTTTACTCATATTTTTGGTCTGTTCCTCATAAAAACTGTTTTTTTTTTTTGACAAATCACTGGGATGATCTAAGAATGAAATCACTAAATAATGACATGCATTTGAATTTCATACTGCATCTCCTCCACAAAATGCATGCTAACACATATCCTATTATTCTAGCAATTTGCTAAGTTTAAAAGAGCAATATTTAAAATGTGTCCCTATTTTTGGGCCTTTGACCCCCCCCCCCCAGTATGTCAGGCTTTGTCCAGATTTCTTGCACTAAGAGGTTGAGAGGTATGCTTTTTAGTAAATCTTAGTTGCTATACACTTGTTTAATCTGAATTGTTTCACCCATTGCTTGCTAACCATCAGCTAACCCCCATTCACCCACTGTCTGGGAAAACTCTGTCATTCAAACTAATCCTAAGCTCCACTACTCAGTGACATCCTGGGTGAGCAGATGTCTCCCACACTGCCAACCATGCTGATTGGTAGGCATTTATCCCTAGCCCTTTTTCTCTGTCCTGCTCCAACACTCACCCTCTGATTGGTGTCAGTGTTTGCCTTCCACAGTCCAGGATGAATGAGCCAGTTTCGGGTGGCTCTGTGCTACTCTCCCAGGCTGACTCTTATAGGATGTTGTTTGCTAGTCAATACTGAAACATTTGGGTCATAGTCAGGACTCTATGCTACTCCTGCCCCCTCCTGCATCACAGAGGCAGTTTGGTGGATACAGTTGACTGTTTCTCCCAGCTAAGCACATGTATGTTTTACTCTCACCTTATAATCCTGGGAATCTTATGTTAGAAATATTCAGGTCCTCTTCAAACGTGACACATTTTTTCCAGCCTCACTGCAAAGCCAGTCACACAGACATTTAGAGGACCATTTCTGGTCTCTGAGGTTTGAGGCAAACAGATTGTGGCTTGAGAAAACAAAACTTAAACTTTCAAAACAAAAGGAAACAACAGTTTCGCATTTTCAGCAAATACTGGTCATTTAATCCAAGAGGTTTGTGACATAGCCAGTATCTATGACATTTTGTTTTCTGTGCGTGTGTATGCGTTGTTTAGACAAATATCCCACTCCACACCTGCAGAATAGTTCTGCTATTTGGTTTGGGTGTCAGTCCTTCTTTCTCCCCTATGAAAAGTGAGTAGAAACAATACCTATTGTTTTTTTTCTCTGTCACCTTCTAACAACCCATGGCCCTTTGTTTATCATCAGTACTTCTCCCATGTTCTGTAAATTCCTTAAGACCTGCAATATTTTTTGTTAACAGTTTTATTCCTTGCTTATGTGGGGGTCTCTGCTACTCCATTTGCTTTTTCTGCGTCATTTCATTTTGATAATCTATTGTCTCCTTCAAGGCTCCTGAATTCTGTCACTTTTCTCTAAATGTCTGTGCCACTTGGTTTAAACATTTTTTTCTATTTTTCCCCAGTTTGCATTGCACTGATATGACACTACTGTGATGGCAACTTTACTTCTTCTACATTGTTACTGTAACTCTCCAGAAGTGCTCTCTCATACAACAGCCATCTTACCTAAAGTTATACAGTCTACTGTTTCTAATGAAAAAAAAAAAAATATATATATGTTGGGCGTCGGGCTGGCACCTCGGCACTGTAAAAAAAAATCTACTGCCAATCATTAATGGACCGGAGTTCTGCTGTGGTGACCCCTAACCATGAAAAGCCGAAAGAACAATAACAATATATATATATATATATATATATATATATATATATATATATATATATATATATATACACACACACACACACACACACACACACACACACACACACACATTTGTTAACTGGGTAAGTCCTCAAGGCACAAGAAACCCGTTTCATGGAGCACTGTCTGGTTAAAGGACTGAGTCACACAGTGGACAAATGGAGACAGAAGGAGTCAAACCCTGTACCTTGGGCACAAGAAACAATTTAACAGCTTAGTCCCTTAACTGTCTGTGCTAACTGCCAAGATTCACTCTATACCATTGTTTATAGGCAGTCGCACTGTATGTAAGTCATTGTTTGACAGATAATTTTGTATTTAGTAGGGAAAATCTATTTCCCATTTGAAAGAATCGGATCTTAGACAATTTCTGAATTTACAACACTGGTTCCATGAGAATCTGTGAACATTAACAAACCATTGTCTCCTGAACCTCGATTAATTTTCAAACAAATACATCAGAAGAATGTTCAGACTTGGACAAAGTCCAGATAGGTACCTTATAATACAGAAAAAACAGACCATGATTCCTCATCTCCATATTAAGACACTTGTGCATATGGACTGTTGATATAATATACTTGTTAAACTCATTAGAAATTAAAATCATTACTACATACTTAGGGATATCAGACATTATCTCTAACAATTCTGTGTGTGTGTATTTTGTGTCTTCATGCTTCTTTTTACTTACTATAATTTTAGTGATAAGACTAGTGTTTGCAGATAGATATTATGTGCTATATGAGCAAGAAAAAAAAATTTAAACACTGAACAAAACTGTAAAACTATATTATTCATACCATCCATCACAGCACTTTGAATGATAAGCTATAATGACTGTTTAATGCCATTCCCACCTAGTGAATGTTCAGGCTGGATTCAAGGATAGAAAGGGGCAAAGCTGTAGTAATTCTACATGTTAGGAAAAGCAAGTAAGTTGGTATGTACGAGCTACATGAAGGGAAACCACAGGCAAACAACATTCCTGTGGCTTCAACTCATAATGACCTCAGACAAAACAAATCAGAGATGAACTGCAGACCAACAGCAAGAACACTGGCAGAAGCTCACAAACATTGTAAGTGGAACAAGCACAACTGTTTAACTGTAAAAATTATAATAATGATTCTGATCAAATAAAAAAAACTCTCCAATCAAGCATGTTTCAAAGTGAAAAGGGACAGCTGCACTCATATCAAGAACATTTATTGTGTTGTAATTATGAGTTCAAATTTAGCTATATCAGAGGCATAGTTTGTGATTTCTATGCTGCAGGACGCTAACAATACATCTTTCTCTGACTCGTATATTTATTCTGCCTGGGTTCAAATACCACTACTGCTAAGATATATATTAACAAGCAGAAAGGCATAGTGTCAGTTGTGTCAGAGCTGTCCGTTAACATGACTTAGTACATTCCAGAATCCAGGTCAGCCAGAGTGCAGACTTACAATACTCTGAACTGCTACCGATGCAGCTTTTACTGAAAGCTGTTCAATACAGCAGCCATTCTCAGCACAGACTAGACTTTGGTTAAATTACCATCAAGGAAAATATGGTGGTACTCAAAAATTATTCAAGTGGCTCAGACTAGCCCTCACCCCTCAGGTTTGAATGCTTCATTCAAACACACAGGTTTTGATAAATCACCAAGAAGGACTTCAACCAGATAAGAAAGCTGACTCATGGCCAGGTTACCAGGAGGGACTATATCTGAAAGGCAGAACAGCAGTGGCAGCAAATACCTATTATGGCAGTCCAGTCATGTGTATATGTGTGTGTGTGGGAGTGTGTTTACGTAGCTGCAAGAATTACAAACTCTACAAAAAGGATTTCAGCAACAGTAAATGATGAATTCAGAGAGAATAAAAAAGGCTTTCATTTTCTAGACAGAAAAGATACATGGCTACACAATCTACATAACAACAAAAGAAAAGATACATGGCTACACAATCTACATAACAACAAAAGAAAAGATACATGGCTACACAATCTACATAACAACAAAAGAAAAGGTACATGGCTACACAATCTACATAACAACAAAAGAAAAGATACATGGCTACACAATCTACATAACAAAAGAAAAGATACATGGCTACACAATCTACATAACAAAAGAAAAGATACATGGCTACACAATCTACATAAAAGAAAAGATACATGGCTACACAATCTACATAACAACAAAAGATACATGGCTACACAATCTACATAACAACAAAAGATACATGGCTACACAATCTACATAACAACAAAAGAAAAGATACATGGCTACACAATCTACATAACAACAAAAGAAAAGATACATGGCTACACAATCTACATAACAACAAAAGAAAATGTACATGGCTACACAATCTACATAACAACAAAAGAAAAGATACATGGCTACACAATCTACATAACAACAAAAGAAAAGATACATGGCTACACAATCTACATAACAACAAAAGAAAAGATACATGGCTACA
Source organism: Protopterus annectens (assembly GCF_019279795.1). Classification (NCBI taxonomy): domain Eukaryota; kingdom Metazoa; phylum Chordata; order Ceratodontiformes; family Protopteridae; genus Protopterus; species Protopterus annectens. The sequence goes on along the minus strand of NC_056741.1, from coordinate 1,922,154,676 downwards.
CAATCTACATAACAACAAAAGATACATGGCTACACAATCTACATAACAAAAGAAAAGATACATGGCTACACAATCTACATAACAACAAAAGATACATGGCTACACAATCTACATAACAAAAGAAAAGATACATGGCTACACAATCTACATAACAACAAAAGAAAAGGTACATGGCTACACAATCTACATAACAACAAAAGAAAAGATACATGGCTACACAATCTACATAACAACAAAAGAAAAGATACATGGCTACACAATCTACATAACAACAAAAGAAAAGATACATGGCTACACAATCTACATAACAACAAAAGATACATGGCTACACAATCTACATAACAACAAAAGAAAAGGTACATGGCTACACAATCTACATAACAACAAAAGAAAAGGTACATGGCTACACAATCTACATAACAACAAAAGAAAAGATACATGGCTACACAATCACCATAACAACAAAAAAAAGATACATGGCTACACAATCTACATAACAACAAAAGAAAAGATACATGGCTACACAATCTACATAACAACAAAAGAAAAGATACATGGCTAAGCAATCTACATAACAACAAAAGAAAAAAAGGATATGCTGTACTTTTTGGCATTTTCCAGCTTGCTAAACTTGATATCTGTATTAGAAACTGTATTTAGAACACATCTAGAGCCTGTTTACTGCATTTCCTGTGTTGCACTTATTTTAAAATCGTTTTTTTCTTAAAACTTGCATTTTACCTGTCTCTGGCCTATCAAGTGTGGGGTCATTTATTGCACTGTTCTAACTTGTTGCTACTTGTGTATCTCTGCTATCTTTAAACAAACAAACAAAAAAAAAATATTGCTTTTTTCCCACTTTCTGAAATTTAAAAAAAGTTCAGTTACAGATTTGCTGTTCTGAACTGTTTGTAAGTTTCTTGGAGGCCATTGCTTGCTTGGGCTAAAGGGAAGTCTCTGTGTTCATCAGTGGCAGTGGTAAACACTGAACAGCCTGCCTGCCCCTGTGGGAGTGGTTACTGCCTAGAAACTGTAGTTTTATTGGCCATTTTGGGTCAATTCTAAACTCCTTGATCCCCCCCTCTCAAAACCCTCTTTTGTGTGTTTTTGTGCATAGCTGAGCATCGGGCAGCGCCGCTTAATCAGGTTTAAACTATTCCTGGCTCCACAAAGTCTGCTCTTCACTTTTTCCCTTAGAACTGTTCCAAATCTCAAATTAAGCACTCTATTTTCCTTCTAAAACCCAGCAGCAGCTAGGATAAGTGTCCTCCTCAAAACCGAGGTGGAATCCTTCAAAGCCCCCAGGCCTGTGGAAAATACGGCCCAGACCGCAGAATCCTTTATAAACGCATTCTATAAATACCTTCAGGAATGCATGGATCATGCAATCCCAAATAAAACCAAGACCCAATCCACCAAAGGCAGACGTCCTGTCTGGTGGACCCCAGCCATAAACAAACTATACAATAGAAGGAGGAAGCTACTACATGATAGCGCAAAATCCCAAAAAGGGAAGGCAACTCTGATCAGTATTAGCAAAAAACTACAGGTACTCATAAAATCGTCTAAGGCCAGCTTCGAGAGAAAAATTGCACAGGACACTAAGGATAATCACAAGGCTTTCTTTAGTTATGTTAGGAATCTGGGTGGGTATTCCCAGATATGCTCAGAATTAGTCCAAAATGACAAAAAATACACCGAACCCACAGACATTGCCAACATCCTAGCTGACAGGTTCAGCGCAAACTTCTCCCTCCCCACCAAAAGGGCAAATATCTATCCCAGCAGAGTGCTGCCCCCCTGACATCTCAGATGCTCAGGTAAGGGCTGCCCTCTCCAAAGCAAAAAACACAGCATCAATGGGACCAGACGGTGTCCCGGGCTGCATCCTACATGAACTCCAAGAAGAGCTAAACCCAAACATAAAACTACTGTTCAATCTCAGCCTTACTACAGGATATGTACCCAAAGAGTGGCGTACAGCAACAGTGGTCCCTCTCCACAAAGGTGGTGCCTCAGCGGATCCTGGAAACTATCACCCCATAAGCCTGACTAGCTTGGTCTGTAAAGCTATGGAAAGGATCATCATGGACCTTATAAATAAAGATATTGGGGACCTACAGACACTGGATCCTACCCAGTTCGGCTTTGTTAAGGGCAGATCCTGCCTCTTAAACCTGGTTGATTTCTTTGAAACAGTCACCAAGGCCATTGAGGAGGGGAAGGTGGTCCACACAGCCTACCTGGACCTCGCAAAAGCCTTCGATACAATACCCCACTCAGGCATTATAGATAAGCTCACCAGCTTAAATATAAACCCCTATGTCACTAGATGGATTGCAAACTGGCTCAAGGACAGAACCCACATGGATAGAATTGATGGAGCCAAGTCAGACTCCAAACCAGTTACAAGTGGCATCCCACAAGGCTCAGTCCTAGGACCTCTCTTGTTCGGTATATATTTCTCAGAGGTACAGGCCAACACAGAAGGACTGTGGCTGACCAAGTTCGCAGATGACTGCAAACTGGGTGCCATAATCGACTCTCCAGCCAACACAAGCATCCTCCAAAAGGGCCTCATAGAAACAGACAACTGGTGCCAGAGCCATGGCCTCAAGCTAAACGCCAAAAAGTGTATAGTCATCCCCTTTGGCAAAAACAAAGTGCCCACAAATTACCACATAAGTGGTAATCCATTAAGTACGGAAGAAGTAATTAGGGACCTGGGGACCCAAGTTGATAGCAATCTCTCATTTGACAACCACGTGGCCAAAGTGGTTAGAAAAACATTTTATATAGCCCACCTAATCATGAAGGAATTCACATCTAGATCAGAGGAGGTCATCGTGCCTCTTTACTCATCCCTCATCAGGCCCATAATTGAGTACAATGCCCCTTTTGGGATGTACCTTACCAGACACCTGCAGCAACTGGAAAGACCCCAAAAGTACCTCACAAAGAGGATCAAAGGGCTCAAACAGATGCCATATGCTGCCCGGTTAAAGAAACTCCAGCTCTACTCAGTGGCATACCGCCTGCTCAGAGGCGATCTGTGCCTGACATATAAAGCCATGTCCAACCCAGAATTAATGGACATGCTGCACCTCAGAAAATCCAAATCTCATCGAGCTACGCGTTCAAGAGACTTGAACCTCAGCACTGAAATAAATAGGACATGCTGGAGGGACAGATTCATAACCCAGAGGCTCCCTTCACTCTGGAATAAAATCCCAGTCCAGGTTAGGCAGAGTCCCTCATTGACTCTCTTCAAGAGGAATCTTGATGAGTGGATGGGGGATTGTAGGTTTACCCCAGGTATCACTTCTGTGTCACTTAGACAGAGGCACAGTATACTAACCTCAAAAAAGGGCATAGCAAAATTAATTTAAAATGGGTGGCGAAAGCCAAACACACTCTGGCTAGGCTTATAAATGCCCTAGGGCAGATAGCCTATTATGAACCTATGAACCTATAAGTAAGCACTAATAAACTAAAGCACTACACCCTCTTATACTCCCTTTAAGTACTTGGCTCCCTATTGGTCCTTTTTGATCAAGTCAAAAGGTAATTCCTTATACTATTCTGGCATGTCCAAAAGTCAGTTTCAGGTTTACTCTCCAGTCTAGCTGGTGAATATGGGAATCTTGAGGCAATGTTACAACTGCCTTATGTACACAGACCACCCTCTCCTCTTCCCAACAAGCTCAAATATATGTGAGAGATGCAACTATATAGCCAAACTGGAGGCTGAGCTCTCTCAACATAGTACTGGCATGGTCAGTCTGGAGGAGAAGGTAATCACACACACCACAAATCCAGTCTCACATAGACCTATCACAACAGCAAACCAAACACATAAACACACAAAAACATACTCGGAGGCTCTAAATAAAAATCTGCCCAAGCAACAGAGACCTCCCAAAGCAGACATCCAAGCAACTGCTACCCCACAATAATACCCACGTATCACATAGTTCACAAAGTCAGTGTGCCACACAGTCACAGCCCTTAAGGTTAAACAACACACCTAATACACTTGTAATAGGTGACTCTATTGTCAGACACACTGACGTCCCTCTCACCAGGCTGAACAAGGAGAAGGTCACTGTAAGCTGCCTGTCGGGTGCCAGGATCCACCACATAACACAAGCAATCAGGTCACTCCAAAGCAAGAACAAATATGACTCCGTCATTGTCCTTGCTGGTGTGAATGACCTGAGACGTACCTCCCTGGATTACATGAAAAGAGACATAGGGGAGCTCTCTGATCATGTGGCCCAGGCCGGTATGACCCTGACCTTGAGTAGCATCTTACCCTCACCAAGAATGATACCACAGTATAAAGACAAAATGATCAATTTCAACAATTGGCTAAAGTATTGGTGTCACTCAAAGGGGATCCAGTGTCTGTCAGCCTGGGATGACATGCTTGACAAGCCACGCTGCTTCGCTAGGGATGGCTTGCACCTGTCACCCCTGGGTTTTCAAATACTGGCCAAGGCTCTTGCCACCCCCATAGTGCCTTTTTTAGGCAAGGCTCAAAAGACAAACCCACGTCCTTAGACAACACAAGGAAAAAGAAACTAAGGGTAATGCTGCTCAACGCCAGAAGTCTAAACCTCAAGATGCATGCACTCGAGGCTCTCCTCAGTATGGAGAATATCGATATCTGTACAGTAACAGAAACCTGGTTCAAGGCTCCCGAGAGCACCCCAGCACTACCAGGCTATACCTCATACCATGCTTTTCGGCCCCAAAACTCGGACTGAACCACAAGAGGAAGGGGAGTATCCATATTCATCAAAGATACCCATACCTCCAGGCTAGTGGCACTGCCCGAAGCATCTGAGACCATCCATGTGCAACTAACAGTGGGCAAAACTGCCTTCCAGTTTGTAGCCTGCTACAGACCACCCTCCCAAACTCAGGAACCACACTCGGCTTTCCTGAAGACACTGGAGAATATGAAGGTCTCTCCAAACACCATTATATTGGGTGACTTTAACTACCCAAACATAGACTGGGAGCACTACTCAAGCCCCAACACCCTAGCCCAATGGTTCCTAGAATTTATAAACTCAAATGCTATGGAACAACTGGTCACCACTCTCACAAGAGGGGAAAACATATTGGACCTGATCATCACCAACATGGGGACTCTATGTTCCATACCAGAGGTATACCCCTCATTAGTAAGATCTGACCATAAATTAATCACTATGGACATTCATATCCTGTCCCCACCCCCAGCAAAGGAAACCACGGTCAAAAACTTCTCAAAAGCAAACTTCCCACTTCTCAAAACCGAGGTGGAATCCTTCAAAGCCCCAAGGCCAGTGGAAAATACGGCCCAAACCCCAGAATCCTTTACAAACGCATTCTATGGATACCTACAGGAATGCATGGATCGTGCTATCCCAAATAAAACCAAGACACACTCCTCCAAAGGCAGGAGACTTGTCTGGTGGACCCCAGCCATAAATAAGCTGTACAACAGAAGGAGGAAGCTACTACATGATAGAGCAAAATCCCTGAAAGGGAAGGCAACTCTGATCAGTACTAGCAAGAAACTACGATCCCTCATAAAATCATCTAAGGCTAGCTTCAAAAGAAAAATTGCACAAGACGCTAAAGATAATCACAAGGCTTTCTTTAGTTATGTCAGAAACCTGGGTGGAAACTCCCAGATATGCTCTGAGTTAGTGCAAAATGACAAAAAATACACTGAACCCACAGACATTGCCAACATCCTGGCAGACAGGTTCAGTGCAAATTTCTCCCCCCCCTCCTCCCCAAATGAGCAAATGACTATCCCAACAGAGTGTAGCCTCCCTGACATCACAGATGCACAGGCGAGAGCTGCCCTCTCCAAAGCAAAAAACACAGCATCAATGGGACCGGACGGTGTCCCGGGCTGCGTCTTACATGAGCTCCAAGAAGAACTGAACCTTCACATAAAGTCACTGTTCAGTCTCAGCCTTACTACAGGATATGTACCCAAAGAATGGCGTACAGCAACAGTGGTCCCACTCCATAAAGGTGGTGCCACAACGGACCCCGGTAGTCCACACAACCTACCTTGACCTTGCAAAAGCCTTCGACACAATACCCCACTCGGGCATCATAAATAAGCTCACCAGCTTAAATATCAACCCCTATGTCACAAGATGGGTTGCAAACTGGCTCAAGGATAGAACCCACATGGTCAGAATTGCAGGTGCCATGTCAGACTCCAAACCAGTTACAAGTGGCATCCCACAAGGCTCAGTCTTGGGACATCTCTTGTTCGGTATATATTTCTCTGAGGTACAGGCTAACACAGGAGGACTATGGCTGACAAAGTTTGCAGATGACTGCAAACTGGGGGCCATAATCGACTCGCCAGCTGACACAAGCATCCTCTAAAAAGGTCTCACAGAGACGGATAACTTGTGCCAGAGCCATGGCCTAAAGCTAAATGCCAAAAAGTGCATAGTCATCCCCTTTGGGAAAAACAAAGTGCCCACAAATTACCACATAGGTGGTAATCCATTAAGTACGGAAGAAGTAATTAGGGATTTGGGGACCCAAGTAGATTGCAATCTCTCCTTTGACAATCACATTGCCAAAGTGGTTAGAAAGACATTCTATATAGCCCACCTTATCACGAAGGGGTTCACATCTAGATCAAGAGAGGTCATTGTGCCCCTCTACTCATCACTCATCAGGCCCATAATTGAATACAATGCCCCATTTGGGATGTACCTTACCCGACACCTGCTACAACTAGAAATACCCCAAAAGTACCTCACCAAGAGGATCAAGGGACTCAAACAGATGCCCTACGCAGTTAGGCTAAAGAAACTCCAGCTCTACTCAGTTGCTTACCACCTACTCAGAGGCGATCTGTGCCTGATGTATAAAGCCATGCCCAACCCAGAATTAATGGACATGCTCCACCTCAAGAAATCCAAATCCATCAGGACTACACGCTCCACTGACTTAAACCTCAGCACAGAAATAAATAGAACATGCTGGAGGGACAGATTCATATCCCAGAGGCTCCCCTCACTCTAGAACAAAATCCCAATCCATGTCAAAAAGAGCCCCTCAATGACCCTCTTCAAGAAGAATCTTGACGTTTGGATGAGAGATCGTAAATTTACCCCTGGGATCTCTTTTGTGTCTCTGCTAGACAGAGGCATGGTAAACTAACCTTAAATGGGCTATCTTCTGTGACCTACTATACAGAGGCACAGAAAACTAATCTAAGAAGGGTGGCGAAAGCCAAACACACTCTGGCTAGGCTTGTAAATGCCCTAGGGCAGATAGCCTATTATCAACCTATGAAAAAGACTCAGTTCTGCAGAATGGGTTAAAAGTGAGGCAACATGGTTTTAGAAAAGCAAAATAAAGGGTGGAGGGTACTGGGGTACTGTTACAAATAAAGGGTGGAGGGTACTGGGGTACTGTTACATTCCAAGGGATAAAGGTAGTGGATAGAACATGGCCAGACTTGAAGCAACTGAGACACATGATGCCAAAAGTACCATCCACACCCCCACTATACCCCGGTTACCTCCATCCACCCACTCAATCTCTCACATCAATTTTTTTAATCTTTTAACTAACAAATTATGAAAATCTGTGATATATATTGCTTGTTTATCATATAGGTTTCATAGATGTTTATAGTGTAGTAATACTAAGCATACATACTCTGTAATTCAGTGGGTGTAGGCCTGGGTTCAGCTTGCAATCCCAGGGACCTGAAAGAGTCAGCTGGGTGATGGCAGTGAGTAGCGACAGCCACTTCACCCATCCACAGAGGATAGAAGCAGTCCTGTCCCCCTCCAGTGCTGACACCTGGTAGAGACTAGGCGGCATAGCAATTGGCACAATGACTGGCACTAAGGTCAGATAAGCAGCGCACAGTGCAGTAGATGAACTTCACTGGAAGCATGCACATTCTGCTGATCAGTACCACAAAGCATCCACTTCATCAGTGAGCATATATGCCCATTAGAAAGAAGAAATTAAGAGATTGGTAAAACCTTCCATCTCCCACTGGATAGTGAATATGACCCTTGGCTCTCGCCTCTCTCTGTTCCAATGTCTTCTGATGCCAGTCAGAATCAAAACAGATGGGTCAGTAGGGGAAGGGGGTTCAATGATCATAGCAGGAGGAGGAGAAAGAGAAGAATAAAGGGACTTAGGAAAAAATTAAGGTGTACTGTCTGAATTTGCTGGTAGTAATGTAAAGTTTTGATGTATCTTGTGCCTTGCCATGACAGTTCCCTTGTACACAAAGTTATTTTGATCCCTGTTTTAAGTGTTCAATGAAAACAATTTTTGTGGAATTTTGCCCAAGTGGCAAATTAAACCTGTTACATGTATCTAAAATAAGAGCGATAAAATGACATACAAAAGGCACTGTTATGACAAAGGCAGCAGTATATTATACCTAAAACAAAATGAAAGACAAAACCAAAGTGTTAGCTGTCATTACTGATAATCTCAAATTTGACCAACATATGCCACAGGCTTTAAAAGACTACGTTAGCACAACCTCTGAATAACAACTTGGCCTCATGCTAATAAAGTAGTTAAATTTGCAACTAACCTTCCTTATAAAACACACCATTGCCTGGGACTAAAACAACCAAAATGGCTTGAACTCCCAAATCAAATGAATTACTCAAAACTGTTCCCTGTTCATAACCTCTTATACTCTTCAGAGAAATGCCCAGCATTACAAATCTCTCTGCAGAACTACCTTCCATGTAGACTCCTCTGCTCTAAAAAATAAACTAATACGTACTAACCATCAGTAAATCTAACAATACTTCTGGGAGCTCGCTATGCATCAACATCCCCACTTACAGCAAACGATTAGACAGGATAATAAACAGCTTGAAAATGTCACTTAAACAACAACTAAAGCCATCCTGGCACTGCGAATCCTGCTCACCTGGTGAGTCGTCCTTCACTCGGAACTTAGTGCTGTACACTGTACACTTACCTTTATTCCCCGCACTCAGATCTATCTAATGCAGGTATCCATTCTCTTTCTAACACCCATCTTCTCCTTGCAGCACATTATTCTAACTGCAGTGCCATTATTCATCCCTTAACTGTAACACCATCTTTTCTTTAGTACCTCACTAACACTCCCCGCTGTTAATTATAGCAACGATAGTTCTCAACCAAAAGGCAGTCAAATCAAGTGTTAATACAAGAAAAAAAACTCTGTTGTAAACTATTCAATGCTTACTGCCTTGTAACCATATAATATTGTGGATCTGCTCAATTGACCTCACAGCAGGTAATACTGTAGAACCTTACCATTGAATGCATGTCAAATCCAGTGTAAATGAACTCTACGTAATGTATTTCCAGCACTCTTGTATCATTGAACATATTTTTAACTCTGTTTTAAATGGATCACTACAAAATCATTCTGTATATATTGTACTCATAATACATTGTGGGGCTTTTCTCCCTTGTCCTCCACTGAAAATGAACTCTGTACAAGCAAACTTTCCTAGTCAGAAATAAACAAATATATAAATAAATTCTTTAGCAACATCTGAAATAGGTTCATAATGGATAAATACAGTACCCAGTGTCAACAAAAGTTGACTACAAAATCCAAACAAAATTCCCTATCAAACTTTACAATGTGCCATAGAAAAACACAACATTGCCCTTAGAGGGTTCCTAATTAGTAAGTAAATAACTACTTACATACATACATACATATATTTCAAGCATGGGCATTAATTCTCTTCTAGATTGCCAATATACCAAAACACTTGTTCCCATAATAAGTGTCCAGGCTGTTCTTAAAAATATCTAAACTAGTACTTGGTTTAATGTAATTAGGTAGTCTGTTCCATGCATCGGCTACTCTATCAGAGAACCAATTCCTCATTCCTATAGAATCCTCTACATAGGCTGATGTATAAAAGTCTGATGATTCTCTAGTACTTTTTAAATGCACTATATACCTGAATAAGATCTCCTCTTAGATATCTATAAGAGACACTGTACAAGTTCAGATATTTTAGTCCTTCATAATAACTTAAATTTTCACATCCATGGATGCTCTTGGTATAATTCTGCTGTAATCTTTCCAGTTTACTCATGCTTGTTTTCTTATAGGGTCTCTATATTGTTATTCCATACTCAAGTTTGGGTCTAATGTAACTAACAATGATTTAATTATTTTTGATTTCCCAGACTTTATAAATCTTTTTATACAACCTATAGTTCTATAACTATCATTAACCAATTGGCTGACATGATTCGAAAAGCTCATAGCTGAATCTACCCAGGTCCTTAAATGAGTCCACAGTTTTAATCACTGTGTGCTGTATTAAATATTCATCTTTCAATTTATGTCTCCCAAATCTCATATGCTTAGTTTTAGATGTATTTATCAGCATAGTATTCTCCTGAGCCCAAATGGTCAATTTAGTCAAGTTATTTTGCAGACATGCCTTATCTGTTACACATGTAGTCAGTTTACCCAATTTCAGGTCGTCTGCATATAGACTGTAAAACATCTCAGATGAAAAAGTTAGGTCTGAAAGATACATGCTAAACAAGTAAGGGACTAGGACAGAGCCCTGTGGGACACCCTGACTGTAACCAAGGATATCACCTGTCCAGTTGCTATATGACACTTGCCATGTCCAAGACCCTGACTGTAACCAAGGATTTCACCTGTCCAGTTACTGTATGATACTTGCCATGTCCTATTTGTAAGCCATGCAGCTATCCATTTTATCAAGAGTACATCAATACCTAGTTGTACTAATTTATTGATCAGTGTTTTGTGTATGACCCTGTCAAATGCTGAAGTTAAATCTACATAAATTACATCACAGCACAATTTTTCATTCATATCTGTTATTATATTGTTACAGAACATCACGTTACAGGTGGTAATAGATCTGTTTTCAACACTTGCATGCTGATATATGGTTTCAAGTCCCAACCTATCCAGTTTTGATAATAACTTATCCAATATTACCCTCTCCATTATTTTTCCACAACATGCAAGTAGACTTAAGGGTCTATATGACTCTGGGTTTGTCCAACCCCTCTTTCCCTTAAAGACAGGCTTAATAAGCACTTGTCTCCAATACTGAGGAATCTCCCCATATTTATATGACCTACTAATATAATGGTACTGTAAGTTCTTGCTGAAGTGTTCTCAGGTCATTGTTACTAATTCCATCTCCTCCCTGTGCTTTGTTTGGATCCAGTTTGCTCAGTTCTTTTTCAGTATAATCTAATTTGATTCCAGTATCAGGAGTTAACTGGATGTCACACGGACAACTTATCACCCCTTTTCTGGAGCCAAACTGTTTTGCATAAGATTTTGTAAATATAGTTATAATCTGTTGTGTCTGAGAATACATTTTGGAATCTGCACACAGTTTATCAATTTGTGTGTTTTTACTCCTTCCACATCTTATATATCTATAAAAAGGTTTCCTATTATGCTCAATATCTTTATATACATTTTCTTCAGATTTTTATTGATCTTGTCTCACACTATGCTTAATCTGTTTGTCCAGCTTGCTTATTTCAGTTTTAAAAGTTGTAGTTCAACCTCTCTTCTATTTCTTATATTTTTTGTCTCTCACCTTAATCAGATATCTTGTTCTTATGGAAATATATCCCCCTGATGTTGCATGCCTAGATCCTAATGTTAAACATTTTTTTGATTTTTTGCACTCAAAACAATTTCTCTTTCAAAACTTTCCACATTCCATCAGCAGTGTTTTCACTGAACACCTCACTCCAGTTAGTTGTACACAGTGACTGTTTTGCTTCCATATATTCTCTAATTAACCTTCTGTGCCTTGGCTTAGATTTCAGTTTAACAGAATTATCTAGCAACAATTTAACCTTTATAACCCCATGATCATTGCATATCAATGGGAGTAAAACTTGACATGAAGTTACAGTAATTTCTTTGGGAACACAAACAATGTCTAGTATATTCCGTCCCCTGGTAGTTTTTTTTTTTTTTTTTTTTTTTTTTTACAATTTATTTATTTATTTTACATTTGTTAACTGGAAAAGTCAGACTGGACACAGGTCCATTTTCAGCGGAGGCTCAGGGAGAAAAGCTCCAATTACCTAAATTGACAAGTTCACAAAGCTAGATATTTACATTCAGGAAGTTAACATTTTAATCCTTATAGCACATTACATAATTTAAAGGTAAATATGAACAATTTAGGGAAGACATTACATGATACATTCAGAACATGACATGTTATATATAGAATCCATTCAACAGTTAGAAGACAAAATAGTTGGTAGTACTGTCCTATCCTGATAGTCCAATGCATTTAATTTCTCAAGTATTACACAAAGTAACTGTGAGTAGCTTAAGGGATGACATTACATAGTACATTTAGATTATGACAAATTATACATAGAATTAAATTAGTAGTTGGTGGAATAGTGGATAAAGTAGTTGGTGATGCTTGCTTATGACAGTGAAATGCATTTTATTTCTTATAGTCACATTTGGACCATAATTAGGGTGTGAAGCTAGTTTTTATTAATGGTGAGTATGGGAGTTGCACTCTGAAGCAATTGCTGTTCCTGAATATACGCTGTGAATAATTTCCTTACCAACATTGTTGAATCAATATTATTCCAGTCTATTTCTGGTAAATTTAAGTCCTCAGCTAATATTATTCTTGCCTCCTGTGTTTCATGCAAGAAATGTATGAATTCCCCTAGGTCATCTGCACTTGACTTTGGCGGTGTATACACTCCAACAATTGTTATATATTCCAAGGTTGTCTTTATTGTCACAATTACACAGTCTAAAGTATTGGTATTATCACTGAACATGTAATAATCACAGGTCTCATAGCTATTTTTAATCCCTATCATAACACCTCCACCTGATTTTTTTGTTAGAATGACAGTAAAAGTAGAAGAAACTACTTGTTACTCTGGGGTACAAGATTGGAGTAGTTGATGGAATATCTTACCCTGAGGACAGGAATGAGTGCATAACTTACCCTGAGCACAAGAAGGAGTAGATGATGGAAGCTCTTACCCTGGGCACAAGAAGGAGTAGATGATGGAAGCTCTTACCCTGGGCACAAGAAGGAGTAGATGATGGAAGCTCTTTCCCTGGTTACAAGAAGGAGTAGATGATGGAAGTTCTTACCCTGGGCATAAGTAGGAGTAGAATGACAGAAGCTCTTACCCTGGGCACAAGAAAGAGTATATGACAAAAGCCCTATTTTATACAAGCTATTCTGTGTCGATGAATGACCTTTATACCCGTTCTGCCTCTTAAGAAGGGAATGTGATGCATCTAAAAGTTGTAATTGCATGGCTATCAAAAAGCATTCCTGCAACAAAGATGCTGTATCCAAATGGTGTCTGAATTCTACAAAACAGACATGCAGCCAGAGGAGAGACACATTTTGGACAATTAGGGACCTCTATGTCAAACTAGCAGAATTTTAGTAATGTTTTTCAGTAGTTTAGTATAAATAGGGATAATTCTTAAACCCTGAGTACAATAAATTGGTTTTCAGCGAGTTACCAGCATATTCATAGTCATAATACAAAGGTTAATTGCACTAAAAATACTAGGGCTAGAAACATATTTGGAAAGCATGGCTAGGCCTCTCAAGATCTTCATGGATCATTAGCCTAAGCAAGTACCTATGAATTGGGGACCAATGAACCTGAACAAGACTTCCACAACACAGAAAGGAAAGAATGCAGCTCAGATGCATAGATAGAGAAAGTCTATGCCACAGGCAACCTAAGTCTGATTAGCAGCTCAGGTACCTGCAGAAGCTGGATGAACAGGATGGGAGTGAGTGGCTACAAGTGTCTCACCTATTCTAAAGGTGAAAGGCAGCTTGGCTTGACACACAGGTGACACCTAGGAGAAGTACTAGGTGCTCCCTTAGGGGAGTTCTGACCCTGCTGAGTCTGTGCTGCCGCTGGCTTGCAGATGTATGCCTGCCCTCAGGAGGCAGCAACTGCATGCTCAGAAGAGACACCGAAGAGGGAGTGATGTTCCTAACAACAGAGGTTAGTACACCTCTCCCAGGATGAGCAAGCTGACATTCTCCTTGCTATATGACTTGCCATGGAAGAGAGGACTGACAGAAATTCCCAGTCAGGAAAGATGGTCTAGGAATACCCATTTCCCATTCCATCAGAATGGAATGGGTCAACTGGGAGAAGGTAGAGAGCTACTAAGCAAGGTACTGGGGGAGCACAAAAAAATGATGGGAAGGAGATATGGAAAAAGAAATTAACTACAATCACAAAACGTTATATTTTCAGTTACTATGTAAATGGAACCTCTCTCAGTCAAGAGGTCCTTATGGACTACCTGTAAAGCAACAAGCTGCAGAACAGTCAATTTCTAAAACAGCTTGCTAGCTAAAGGCTTTCAAAGCAATATCCATTCCATTTACCCCAGACGGATCTATTGCCCTGCAGTCCTGCAGAAACAAATACATTGTTTCACTGTAAAGACCTCCAGCCGATGAAGAAAGAGGGTCCACAGATTTCATGTCTTAGTGTTCTCAAATGGTGAAGCCAGCTTTCCTGAAGAAGTCCAGGTATTTTTTGTGGGAGGTTTAAATAAGTCAGAAAATGCTACATATTTTGAAACATGAACTACTCAATACTTTTAAATGTAGGACTAGGGAAAATAAACAGTACACAATGTTTACATGTAAGTCAACTGTAAAATAATAATGTGCCAGTCTTGATTAATTCAAGTGTAAGTGTGTGCTGGGGGGGGGTTGTTGTAATACCACAAGGCATAATTTTGGTTCTCAGACATGACAGCATTGTAACCATGAATATGTGAATAGAGTGGATATAAAAAGTGTACACACCCCTGTTAAAATGCCAGTTTTTTCTGATATAAAAAAATGAAACCACAATAAATAATTTCAAAACTTTTTCCACCTTTAATGTGACCTATAACCTGTACAATTCAATTGAAAAACAAACAAATCTGTTAGGGGAAAAATATAAAAAAAAAAAAAATTTACAGTAAGCTGGTTGCAAAAGTTGTGTGTACCCTTAAACTAATACTTTGTTGAAGCACATACAGTAAGCTGGTTGCAAAAGTTGTGTACACCCATAAACTAATACTTTGTTGAAGCACCTTTTGATTTAACTACAACATTCAGTCTTCTTGGGTAGGAGTCTATCAGCATGGGACATCTTCACTTGGCAATATGTGCCCACTCTTCCTTGCAAAAGCATCTCTTGTGCACAGCCCTCTTCAGGTGGTCTGGGCTCTGGCTGGGCCAATCCTAAACTTTAATTTTCTTCTGGTGAAGCCATTCTTTTGTTGATTTGGATGTATGCTTGAGGTCAGTATCATGTTGAAAGGTGAAATTACTGTTCATCTTCAGCTTTCTAGCAGACGCCTGAAGGTTTTGGGCCAAAAGTGACTGGTATTTGGAACTGTTCATTATTCCCTCCACCTTAACTAAAGCCCCAGTTCCAGCTGAAGAAAAACAACCCCAAAGCATGATACTGCCGCCACCATGCTTCACCATGGGGATGGTGTTCTTTTGGTGATGCAAAGTGTTGTTTTTCCAAATGTACCTTTTAGAATTGTGGCCAAAAAGTTCAACCTTGGTCTCATCAGAGCATAACACATTTTCCCACATGCGTTTGGGAGACTTGATGTATTGTTTTGCAAATTCTATCTGGACCTGGATGTTTTTCTATGTAAGAAAAGGCTTCAGTCTTGCAACCCTACCCCATAGTTCAGACATATGGAGAATATGGGAGATTGTTGTCTGACTACCTTATATTCATATATCGTGCAAATACTGTAGGTTTTGGTGAGCTATGAGATTATATTGTATATGACTATTTGCTTCTTAACTTTTCCTGCCTTTTACATGTTAACATTATACCATTGTTAACCAACGACTGTTATTGCATACAACTGCCACACCTGCCTAAAATGTCAGCATTCCACTAAATGTTAATCTTTAATAACTAAGTACTTCAATTGTAACTTCTTGGAGCTTTTCTCCCCAGGACTCCACTGAAAATGGGCACTAACTGTCCAGTCGGACTATCATGGTAAAACAAATGTTAAATAAACAAAATAAAATAAAAATAAATAAAAAATGTAGTACATAACCAGTACTTGCCAGAAATTCCTGCAGCTCCTTCAATGTTGCTGTAGGTTTCTTGGCAGCCTCCCCGACCAGTTTTGGTGTTGTCTTTTCATCAATTTTGAGGGACGTCCAGTTCTTTGCAATGTCACTGTTGTCCCATATTTTCTCCACTTTTTGATGACTGTCTTCACTGTATTCTATGGTATATCCAATGCGGTGGAAATTTTTTTGTACCCTTCTCCTGACTGATACCTTTCAACCATGAGAGCCCTTTGATGCTTTGTAAGCTCTCTGCGAACCATTTTGCTGTAGCAGGCAACTGAGTAAATGTCAGGAAAATCCTAGTAGGATAGCCGAACTTTATTTGTGGTTAATCAGAGTCTCTAGCTGATGGTAGATGTGTACTCAAGCAGACTAAATGCTGTAATTAAATCAAAAGGTGCTTCAACAAAGTAATAGTTTAAGGGTGTGCACACCTATGCAACCAGCTTATTGTATGTTTTTTTTTTTTTTTATATTTTTTCCCTAACAGATTTGTTTGTTTTTCAATTGAATTGTACAGGTTGTAGGTCACATTAAAGGTGGGCATAGTTTTGAAATGATTTATTGTAGTCTCATTTTTTATATCACAAAAACCTGGCATTTTAACAGGGGAGTGTACACTTTTTATATCCACTGTATATAGGAAGACAGGTGGTGATACCTCGGAGAGTGTGTGTACAGGCTCACTAACATGTTGGGAGTTGATCTGTTTCTGTACAATGCAGGACATGCTTCTTCTACGTGGGGAGACTCAAAGTACTTTTTTAATGTCTGCTGAAGGCTCAAAGACTTTGATGGTCTGAGTTAGGCTAAGTGAGAAAAAGTCTGAGAATCTGTTATATGGGAAAGTCTTAAATGTTATGACTTTCTGCTGATGGTGAAGCACATTTTACAAACAGTGGAGACTGCAGTGCTTTCTAGTGAAATTAATGACTTGGAAAAAAAGGCATACTAAATTTAGCCTGGGCAGTAAAAGAAAAAAGCAAAATAAAATGCTTTCAAGTACCACTGCAACAGTTAGCAAACTCTCTGACCTGAGCACTGCTCAGATTTGAACACTTAACATGCTATTTACTTCATTTACATCACTAGCTTTGTGTTATGTATTTTACTCTATATTTAATGGAATACAGTAGGCATTTAAGTTCTCATTTTCTCAGAAAGTGAGGTTAGCATTGTGTTCAAACCACATCTGAACTGTTGTGATAAATGCTTAGAAAGTAAAATGCTTGTTGTTCTGGCTCATATCGTACTTCTGGGGAATAGTAGAGGTGCATGTTAAATACCTTACCATGAACTATACAATGCAAATAACTTCACTTTCTAAGCAGTTAATTCCATCTCACAGAAGCAATGGCATTGCTTATTTATTGCATATAAATGTGATACAGAAGTTGCAGCTTGCCAGAAGAATACATTCTAGACATTTGATTTATGTGACTTAGTGGTGACAAATGTACAACATCAGAACTTGTTAGGAAATAAAATTCCATTTATAGCAGCGAGTTACAATGTTCCTTAGCAGAATTATTCTGATCTAATCTGAAGTAAGGTAATGAAAGTATATGTCACGTACAGTGGTTGATTTCTTTAAATCTTCTGTTTCTCATCCATAGAGCTAAGTTGCACTTGAAAATGGACAGGGATAAACTTTGTTTATTGTGGATGTGGAGTCTGTTCCAAAGCAATGATACCCATTGCGTAATACACCTGTCCTTCCAAACCATTCTGTTGATGTTGCAGAAGAGGTTTAGATCCCTAGACCAAGTACTTCTGATACCATTTGACTTGTTGATGTGCAGGAAATCCATCAGTAATGAGTCAGAGGATGTCTTGTATGCCAGACCCAATGAGTCTATGTTCAGCCATTGAATGCAACTTGCATCAAACGGCTATTCCCTGAATGTTAAACATCAAACGTTACTTTTACCAAACAGGTATATCTACGAAAATAAAATCATCAACTGGCCATAGCTGGCCAACATAATGGAAAGAAAACATACTACTTACTTGTCAGTAACTTAACTATAAGAAAACCTGCCCTTTCCCCAATTTAGTGTGACCTCGGAGTGTGGTATATATAATTAGCACGGGGTGTGGGGGCACAAACCCCCCACATAAGTAGTGTCCTGTGTTCACTGAATTCTCCTTTTGTGGGGGGTGCACCCCCCACAAACTCCCCACAGAGTATGGAACTGGCAATAAGGACAGAAACAGCTGGAGGAATAAAGGCTGAATCTGTAAAGTATGTACCAAGGTATTTGCATTTCTTTTGAGATGAAGAGGCTACTAGCAAAGAATAGGATATAGTGGAATTAACCATGATGCTTCTAGGTAATAGACTTGCATTTATTCAGAGGTGTCCCTGGAGAGACTTGCAGTGGACAGCATATAACTCCATGTCATTGTCATCATCATCCCCCATTTTGCCATGTTTAAATAGGATCAACAGAAGTCAATATGATCACATCTTTGGGCAAATGTTTACTCCACAGAGTGGCAGGCTCTGATGCAGAACTTTACTTCATTTTATTCTGTTTGGTGGAGAAGAACATAACTTTGGTTTATTCTGCTTTACTAAGAAATCCAGTGCTGAGAACTAATGTTGCTTACTGTAGAGGTCCTCTACAGAAAAGACCAGAATAGTAGAAGAGAAGGCAACTGTACCATCTAATCAACATCTTGCAAACAACAGAATAATTATTATATATAAATAATAGAATAATAATAGAAATAAGAATAATAAAAAACTCCTCAAAACCCACTAGTCAAACAACTGGTTTTGCTATTGCGACTCCCCAGGTTAATCCATACCACTGCACTGTTGCAAGAATTCTGCTAAGGATCACCTGTTTGTTCCTCTTTTTCCCCTGGTATACTTGTTCTACCCAATCATAAGTACTTTTCAGAATGAATTCCTATCTTAGTACACTGAAAAAAAATTTCTTGCATTTTCTCAATCTTGTAATGTACTGTATATATTCCTTACAATAATAAATTGTTAAGATCTGCTTATTGCATGCTGAAATGCAGTCTTATATGTACGCTCAAATCCTCTCGTGTACTGTACTATTATTTGGAGCTTTTCTCCCCGGGCCTCCGCTGAAAATGGACCTCTGTCCAGTCTGACTTTCCCAGTTATCAAATGTGAAATAAAAATAAAAAATAGAAAAATAGAGGATACACTATTCAGGTAAACAAAGAAGAGTAGTAAGGAATAAGTTGTAGCCTTACAGAATACAGCCACTGATGAGTCATGAAGATACTCAAGTAGCCCCTACTTTAATGGGCTCGATATAGTCACAGTGGTAGAAGAACATGATCTGCAGTAAGCACTTTGTAAGGCAGACCTTGTTACTGGAGCCACAGAACATAAATGGGTGCTACACATTATCAAATGCCTTTGTCAGAGATAAATAAATTCCCCCAGCATGGTTAGCCTACGTTCAAAACTTTACGGAGGAAGGAAAAAAAATGTTTGCTGCTTTTAGCCACAACATAAAGTTACCAAACTTGCATTCTTGAGCATATCTAAGAAAAGCAAAGCTCCAATACTTACTTTTCATAAGTCAAAGTCATTTTGCTGCCACTTTTCCAGAATTAGAAGTATTAATATGGGAAAATGATTTTAACACCATTAGAGGCATACTTTTAGGGTGGGCGGCCACTGTGGTGCAGCAGTTAGCTTTGCCGCCTCACAGCAAGAGGTGCTCCGGTTCGATTCTCAGCTGGGGTGCCTTCTGTGTGGAGTCTGCATGTCCTCCCTGTGGTTGCGTGGGTTTCCTCCCACATCCCAAAGACATGCTGTAGGTGGATTGGACACATTAAATTGGCCCTAGGTGTGAGCGTGTGTGCGCCTTCTGTGGAAGGTTGGGCGCCGGGATGGCAACTCGACACCGTAAAACTCCACTGCCAATCATGAGCGGACAGGTGATCCACTGTGGTGACCCCTAACTGGGAAAAAGCCGAAAGAAGAAGAGGCATATTTTTAGGGCAACTATCAACTTATTTCAGTCATACAAGAGTCCTATAACTCTAATGTGGATATCAGCAATTTAACACATTTGACAGTATTACTTACTTTTTCATTTATTTTTAATAAGGCAGGTAGGCTGTACCATGCAATCCCATTTTCAGCCATGACCTAGTAATAACAATTAAAAACAACAAAAATAAGGGATTTCCACCAGGAGTGCAGTGTTCAGAATTGTGAGATACAAACTGTTACATCAGTACCAGTAGCTATATATATTTGAGGACAGCCTAACAGTATACTACTCAGACTATCTTGTGGTCAGAAACTAAGAAGAAACCAGAGCAAGAGTCAAGATGTACATTAGTGAAATAGAAGACAGAGAGAAGTCACCACAAAAAGGTCTGAAGGAACTGAGAACTCAGAAGCAGCAGCTGCAACATACATGTTTGTCAAGAAGGTCAATAAACAAGAAAGACAAGGTGGATGAGCTTCCAAATTCTTTGAGGTCTTTACAATGACGACTTCTAAAAAGTGAAAAAAGTGCACCACATGACATGTATTTCCTGCAGCTAGGTGTTAGCCTATATGAAAATATACATCCCCATATACCACATCCCTCCTTATTTACTCATAAAATAGATTATTTCACACAATGCATGACACATCATGCATAACTTTTACTGATCATTTATATTAAACACACAATGGTCTTTTACATCAAACAGTGCTATTTTGTTTTTTTAAACACCTTCATTGCATTATCATTTATGACACAGGCAAACATATTTATATAAAAGTAATCAGACCATATTAATAACTTCACATTTAAAGGCATTACACATCACATGTATTGTTATATATCTATAATCTAACCAACATTACACAAATTATTCAATTCCTGCCTTCTTTTAAACCAATCCCTCTTCCATTTTTTCTATGCAACTTACTCCTATCCTTTTCTAAAGACCCTGCTTCCTGTTCTGTTACAGTATCCACTACTTCACGTATTGTTGGTTTACATTTTGATTTCCATTTTCTAGTAATTGCTTTTTTGTCAGCCACCAGAATTAAACTTCGCAAGGCCTTACTATGTCTAAGCAATTCAGATCCTCTATCCAAGCTTAAAAAAATAAATAATTTCCTTAGTTACACTCATTTGTTCATCTACTATTCCTGGCCATGTACTCTGTAGGGAATTTTATTTCTGTAAGGAATTTCTAAAGTCTGACAAATCATTATACTCCCAAAACATATGTTCCCAGTTATCTCTTTCTTCCCTTTCAAAACTCCATTTGCCATCTACCCATGTAAAAATTATTTGGAATCTGGGATATAAAAGTTATCTATGCAAACACTGCCAGGCAAAAATCCAAAATCTTCTAGACTTTGCTGCAAATTTGGGAGCCACACATATGTCCTTCAATTGTTTCTTTGTGAATTGCATAACTAATTTCTCTTTCCAATATTTTTGACCTCTTCTGATTGATTCCTATATTTATCATGCAATATTTTATATGCCCTACTAATTATCCCTTTTAACAGCAGCTTTTCTTCTAGATTCATTTAAAAACACAACCAGAACAGGTCTTTAATTTAATATTCGCCTATCCTTTTCTCTTTGTCTAGACTCTGACATCAATCCCTGATAAGGAAGGCAATCATTAACCTGCAACCTAAATGTCTTATTGGCCTCTTTCCATTCTATTACTTTTCCTTCTTTAATTATTTGTTCCCAGTACTTTGGCTCCTTTGCCAGCTTCCCACCGTAAATTCTAGTCCACTCTTAACTATTCTCTGTACCCATAATTCCAGTCATCCCTGCTGGCAGAGTCTCCTTTTTCCATTCACATGTTGGTTCAGATCTTGGTATACTTTCTTTTAGTTTATGCATATAATACTGTTTCAAACTTTTTTAATTTCTCTAAATCTTTTGGGTTTCTTATACCGTGATGGAAATGGACCCTATTCCTAAGTCAAAAGACGATTAAAGTTCATGAAATTAGTATTGTTTCACTCTTTGATGTCAGCCAGTAGTGCTCTTCACAGCACACGCAATGTGCCCAGTAATGACTCCTTCTGCAATTCATATGAAGTTACATGTATTGGTAGCATATCTAAACACAATTGTGGACTCTTTTTTTATAAGACCTGTTGCTCCTACTACTATTGGAGCTGTATGGGTTTCTACCTACAAATCCTGATATTTTATGAGTTTGCCTCTGTACGCAAGACACTGTAGTCACTGGGCATGGTGATTTCAATGACCAATGCTACTTTTCTCTTCTTTTCTTGGACCACTATATCCGGGTTTTCTAGTATCTATCTTTGAACTGTTGGTAATGGATGATCCCATGTGATGTAGACCTTCATTTTCTATGATGCTTTGTGGCTCATGTTTCCAGCATTTTTCAGCCATTTAAATACCATAATGGTTGCACAATCCCCAGTGCAACAGTCTTGCCACATTATTATGCCTTTCAGTATACAGTCCTTCTGCCATTAGTATGTCACAACCAGCAATGAGGTGTGCAACTGTTTCCAGTTCGGTTTTATAAAACCTACATTTGTCTGTTTCTCCCACATGTTCACTGGACTTTGTAAACCAATGTGTATGCAACCCACTATCTTGGGCCACCAATATTAACCTTTCATCTCTTGGTTTGAATTCAGCTCTCCTCAACCATTCCTGCATATATTCCTGATCAATATGAGGTTCTTCCAGATGTTTTCTATA
The DNA here is from genome assembly GCF_019279795.1 of Protopterus annectens. Lineage (NCBI taxonomy): Eukaryota > Metazoa > Chordata > Ceratodontiformes > Protopteridae > Protopterus > Protopterus annectens. The sequence goes on along the minus strand of NC_056741.1, from coordinate 1,922,131,779 downwards.
CTTGCAACTATATTTATGCATTTTCCACATGTCTTGCCTTCTCCTCTGCTCCTTCACATTATATTTTTTATTTTGTTTTTTGGCACATTCAGTTGTTGCCTGATTTTTATCTACTTTTGGTTTGATTTCCATGCCTGCTTGATGCCGATATGCTTCTGCTAGATTAAGCAGAGAAGTCATCTTAGATTTATTCTCCTCATGTTTCAAAACTTTCACTATGTTTGTGTCTTGTGAAGTCAGCAGATATGTGTGGATTCCAACGATTGCAGATCTATACATATAATCAATTTCAAGGAGGCCCATCCCTCCTTCAGAATGGGGAATATATAATCTTGGTAGGCACTGATTTTAATAAACCACTTGGTGAGCATGAAGCATCCTTCTTGTTTTCCTATCTAATCTATCCAACACATTTTGGAGCCAATCACTCCAAAACTGCAAGTTAGGACAGGAAGCGCAAATTGATTTATAGCCTGGATTTTGTTCCTAGATGTCAGTGTTTTTTTCAGGATTAATTTAAGTCTTCTGAAGTATTCCTTACCAAGTTTTATTTGCATTTATTCATGTTTTATTGTTGATCCTTTATCAATTCCCAAATATTTATACAATACTTCTTGTTCAAGTTCTTTTATGTCACATTCTTGTCCCAAACTGTTTTCCTGATGTTACAGTTTTCCTGCTTTAAAGGTTACTTTTGCACATTTATCAAGACCAAATGACATTCTTAAATCATATGAAAAAGTTCTGACAACTTGCAGTCGTGGTTAGAGTTCCTCATCTGATGAGCTATACAGTTTCAAATCATCAACAAAGAAAAGATGAGAAGTCTTTACACTTTTTTTTCTAGGAGCCAAATTATAGCCATGAACTAAGCTGTTAAGTAGACAGCTTAATGGGTAAAAGACAAGGCAGAATAGCAGCGGTGACAAAGCCACCCTGGAATATTCCCCTTTGAATTTTTATCCCTGGGATAATCATTTATTTTTTATCACTACCCTGTGTTCTTGTGGTATTACTTTATCAGTTACTATTTTAGCTGCACAGTAATCTATCCTGTTTGGGTGGCCACTGTGATGCAGTGGTTAGTTTTGCCACCTCACAGCAAGAGGATCTCTGGTCCAATACTCGGCTGGGGTGCCTTCTGTGCAGAGTCTGCATGTCCTCCCTGTGGTCGCGTGGGTTTCCTCCGGGTGCTCCGGTTTACTCCCACATCCCAAAGACATGTTGTAGGTGGATTGGACACACTAAATTGGCCCTAGGCCTGAGTGTGTGTGCCTTCTGCGGAAGGTTGGGTGCTGGGCTGGCAACTCGACACTGTAAAACTCCACTGCCAATCATGAGCAGGCAGGTGATATGCTGTGGTGACCCCTAACCAGAAAAAGGCAAAAGAAGAAGTATAATATATCCTGTTTACTTCTGTAATAGCTCATGTATCTCTATAAACAGTCCTAATTACTATGTTCATTTGTTTTATCAGACTTCTGACTTTTTGGGTTTAATTAACCTTCTCTAGTCTATTTCTTTCATTGAGCTTGATATATCTATGTCTATTAAATCAAGCAACTCTTCTCTTAGCTCATTTTCTTCCAAACTGAGGGCACATCCCTTGTTTTCCAATTCTAGCAGGCATTCTATAGAAGGTTCTGTAGTATCTTCCTGTGGCACATTATCTTCAATTTCATCCAGTGCCATCCATTGCTCTATCATATGGGAACTCACTGGCCTATCACTCCTCAACAATGAATATTTCAGAGCTTCCACAATTTCCTGTTCCTTCCCTTGCTGCCTAGCTTCAAGTGAACATTTATACTGGTTTCCTGTGGAGGGCCATGGCACCTGACTAATTGATTCCTGTTCCACTGGTTTCTCCTTAATTTGGATATCCATTACTCTATCCTGTTGTGGTACTTTCTGAATTAGATTGTCTACACTGAATACTTCACTTTGCAGGTACTCCATCACCTCAGTTTCTATTTCTTTAAATTCTCCATTACTAATCTCCTTTTCTACTTTTCCTTTTTGTCTTATTTTTTGTATTGTAAAGTTTTCCATGTCAGGATTCCTTTGCCTGTATTTCTCTTCAAATATCTTTGGTGCTACTTTTTTTGTATTGGTTAGTTTTGCTTTCTCCTTTGCATAAATATTAAACCATATTAAATCTCTTTTTCTTTCCCATGTCCATATTTCTACTTTAGATGATTCCTGATCTTCCTGTTTCTCCCTAGTTTGGGGCCTCACTCCATCCTGCTGTGATGTAACCTGTGTTAGACCTTCTATACCAAATCCTTCATTTTGCAGGCACTCCATAACTTCAGATTCTATTTTTTTAACTTCTACTTTACTAATCTTCTTTTCTACATTCCATCTTTGTGGAATTATTTTTTTATTGTGAAATTTTCCATATCCGGATGCCTTTGCCTGGATTTCTTTTCGAATATCATTGGGGCTGCCTTTATTACATTGATTAATTTGGCTTATATTATGTGTGACTGTTATTCTCCTTAGGGATCTGCATCCAAAATCCCATTTTCCTTATTTCTTGAATTACTTCCTGCTTTCCATTTTGTCTATACCTGTGAGGCCATTTACATTCCATGTTAATAGGAAAGTGTCACCATTATGGTAAGAAGTCATTATTTCCACCTATTATATATGGTAGCTTTTTAAATGTCCACTTCCATCTTTTGTGATACATGCATCCACTAATGTTTGGCAGGTTAATCCTTTATACAAGTTTTATTTTAAGAGGAGGAGAAGTAACAATGTCTTGGAAGAAAGCAGTGGTAGCTGTAATACCTAAACAGGGTAAAGATCCATCAGATCCAGCTTCATACAGGTCAGGCCCATTTCAATATTAAACCATGATTATAATGTGTTCATGTCTATAATGGGTAAAATAATGGTAAAAATATTGCCAAAATTGATAGATATGAATCAGTGTGGTTTTGTGCAGGGGAGGCAAACATTTGATAACATCCACGGTGGTGGTGCTGCGGTAGCGTTGTTGCCTCACAATAAGATGCTGTCCGGTTCGATTGTCAGTTACAGTGTCTTCTGCGTGGAGATATGTGTGAATGGGCATGCATTCGTTGAAGGTTGTGCGTCAGGGCTGGTAAATCAGCATGTAAAAATCAACTACCAATCATTAGCGGACCGGAGTTTCGCTGTGGTGACCCCTAACCGGGAAAAGCCGAAAGACACAAACAAAACAGAAAATTGATGATTCAGAGGGAAGCAGAATGTAAGAAAATACCATTGTTGTTGGTGGGTCTTAATGCAGAGAAAGTATCTGACAGATTAAGCTGGGACTTTATGAACAGGGCAATGGAAGCATTTGCATTTCCTGAAAAAAATCATAAGGTTGATTAGGAGGATATATGAGGAATCAGAGGTGAAAATTAAAATGGGTGGATTCCTCTCTGATAATTTCTGTTTGAGCAGAGGAACCAGGAAGGGATGTCCTATTTCCCTTTTATTATCTGCATTATATTTACAACCACTGGCAAAAAAAAATAAGTGACTTAGAAATTCAAGGACATAATTGGTATGGTATTCAAGAAAAGCTGGCTTTATTTGCAGATGATATTATTTTATACATGACAACACCAGAAAGAGACATTACACTGTTGTGGAACATTTTGAAACAGTTTCAGATCTTTTCGGGATACAAAATTAATGAAGCTAAAAACAAAGGCAATAGCGATAAATTATGTACCCACACACAAATTCAGGAATATCATATTTATGGGACATGATAAAATGAAGTATTTAGGAGTATAGATTAAAAATTGTCGTAGTGTGGCAGCTAAGGATACGTGGGAAGAGTCTAAACAAAAGATAATACAAACACTGAGAAAATGGAAGCTTTGTTATAAGGCTATGGATAATAAGATACAAGCAATTAAAATGTTTTAGACCATTTAGTCTTATACACAGGTCAGGCATATTTTTATTAACCAGAGGAGAAGTTGTGGATAGCAATTAATAAAGAGCTGAAGGACATTATCTGGGAGGAAAAGATGTCAAGTGGGATAAGCTGATACTTCCAGTATAACAGGGTGGATTAGGTTTACCCAACTGAAGGGGTATTTCCGAGCTACACAATTAAGACTCCTATACACAGCACAAGCAGAAAACTATATTTCAAAATGGAAAGTGATGATGATGAATTGGGGGGGGGACTCAAGAAACAAGGAGAGACTGGGATTTTGGATGCAGGCCTTTAAGGAGAATAACATTAATCATACAGAATATTATATCCATAAAGTAGCAGAATATATTCTAAGAACTAAGCCAACATGAGATTGGAGAAAGGAAATTCTGCCAATAGGGGTGACAGCAATTAGGGATATAGGCAACTGGCAAGAGGGGGCTAGAATTTATTGAAGAAAACTGGCAAAGTAACCAAGGTATTGGGAGCAAATAATTAGAGAGGGAAAGATGACAGAATGGGAAGACACCAAGATTTTATTTGGACTGCAGGTTAGAGATTGCATTCACTATCAGGGATTCATAACAGAGTATAGTCAAACAAAAAGAAACAGGGGGGTCCTAAACAAAAGAGTAGCACTGGTAGAGTCTTTAGTAGAATCTAGAACACAAGCTGCCATTAAAAAAGGAATAATTAGTACAGCATACAAAATATTACATGATAACTATAAGAATCAACAGGGGAGGTTAGAAAGGTTTGGGAAAAGCGACTGGATAAACAGTTCACAAAGAAACAATGGGAGGATATATGTATGTCTCCCAAATATGCAACAAACTCTAGAAGAGTTAAGATTTTTGTCTGAAAATGTTTGCATAGATATTTCTATACTCCAAGTAGACTCCAGAGAATTTTTCCTTAGGCAGACAGCAAATGTTGGAGGTGTGATGGGGAAGAAAGAGATAATTGGGAACATATTTTTGGAAGTGTGATGAATTAGAGGCTTTAAGGATTCCCTGTGGGATGCACTGTCAGAGATGCTCGGTGGGCAGATTGGTCTGATAAGGGAGATGATTTTTCTGAGCTATGATACAGAATCAGAATTGCCTAGGCATGGTAAGGCCTTGCAGTACCCAATAATGGTGGCTGCCAAAAAAGCAATTACTAGAAAATGGAAATCAAAATCTAAACCAACTATACTACAAGTAGTGAATATAGTGAAAGAGATAAAATAACTGGAACTGAGATCTTTAGAAAGGGTAGGAGAAACAACTTCTTCTTTCGGCTTTTCCCGGTTAGGTGTCGCCACAGGGGAACTCCAGTCTGCTAATGATTGGCAGTAGATTTTTACAATGCCGAGGTGCCAGCCCGATGCCCAACCTTCAACAAAGGTACGCCCATTCACGCGTGTCTTTTGAAAGCCACTCGACTGCGGGAGGACATGCAGACTCCACACAAAAGGCGCTCCAGCCAAGAATTGAATGGGAGAACCTCTTGCTGTGAGGCAACAACGCTACCGCTGCACCACTGCAGCTTTATAGTAAAGGGTAGGAGAAACTACACAAGAAAAAATGGGAATTGTGGGAACAATACATTCAAGGGAGGAATGAGGTTTAAAAGGCAGCAGGACTTAAATGAGCTATGTAATGTTTGACTGAAAAAGATTGGGTAGATTATAAATGATGTATAATGTTTGCAACTGGGAGTGTGTCAGTATGGTTTGTGATGTAAATCGCTTGCAACTAGGATTGTGTTGGTGTCATTTGTTCTCATTTGTACAAATGTATGACTGCCTATGTAGAAAGTGATGATTTAATAAAGATGTTTCCTGTTTAAAAAAAGGCATGAGTTGAATAATTTATGTAATGTTGCTCGGGTTATGTGCTATACAGCAACATATGTGAAGTAAAATGTTTGTTAATTATAGTGTGATTACTTTTATATGAATGTAAATTTGCCCATATCACAAGTGATAATTCAATAAAGGTGTTTGTAAAAAAAATCCTTTATATATTTTTTCTTATCATCAACATTGGAAGCTATGTCACATTTTACAAGACTTTTTGTTTTAATAAAAATCCTCAAACAAAAAACCAAATGCACCCCAGAACACTTCTATAACCTATTAACTTAATACAAACACACAACTATGTATATCTTCAAATAATGATATGTAACCCTCCTAAAAGGAACATTTGTGCCATATAGACATTTGCTAACACAGGCCATAATTAACTTGAAATTGAGGTTATCCATTGGGTGTCTGCTCTTTTTTATATTTATTCCCCCTCCTCCAGATATGAAAACTTTGTGCATATTTGCAGAAATCATTAACTTTTAGCCTTAAAGAAACCATTGTTCTGTCTTTTATTGCCCTTTTATTAGCCTGCCTTCATGGAAAAGTAAAAGAAAAAAAGAAAATATATACTCCTCTGTTGCAGCCTGAAAGACAAGCTGAAATAATTATTGCTAAAGGAAGACTTTTCATTATATTCAGTGTTCTCAATATTTATTTGTTTCTACTTAAAAATTTCTATTAGATTAAGCCAAGTGTGGTAATCCATTCACCTAAGCAAAAGTAAGAGAAAACATATCAGGTCTGCACCTACTATGATCTGTGTACTTTTACACGCCCCATTCCCCACTTCAACAACCCAAGATTACAGCCTATTAACTTAAGCATGTTTTTGCTTAGCTTTTTAACTCATTTTGCATTATAATGCGTACATTTGTTAATAGCAAAAACAGAAGCAAAAGAAGAAAAGCAATTCTTTACTTTAATAACTATCACATACAATTAAAACTAGTTTACTATAAAATATGCAATTATATTGTTAAATGTTTCATAGAAATACCTTTCAGAAAAGAAATAGTTTTACTTAAGTTATCTTTTTTCTTCTTCCTTCCCTTAGAGTCCTTCCAAACATTAATGGCATGAAGTGAGGCAAATAATTTTCAGTTCCTCACAAGTGCAAATGAAGCCCACTCTTTCCACTTATTCTTGTACAGCTGTACTCACAAATGCAACTGATGCTTTGCAGTCTCAAATTTCTTCACTAATTTCTGTATTGCTGGACTTCCTGTTAATCTCCATCTCCCTACTCTAGAATCTGGTTCACTTCCATGGTGATTCAGATACCTGTAGTCAACTCCTGTACTTTTTTCTGTCTCTCAGGTATTGTCCTTTGGAAGAGTGGAAAAGGTTTCACTGGCAAAGTCTCTCAGTGTGCTTTATTTTCTGTTGGACAAACTTTTGCATTTCCTCCATAGCCTGTTCTGCATCAAAAATGATATTCTGAAGACAGCTGGATACAGCAGCTTGAATCTGATTCTCAACATACCATGATTACTGGAATACATTTGTTTCTCTTCTGCCTGGTCTATTGTCTCCTACTTTTAATGCCACAGATTTGTCAGAATCAACTATTTCTGATGGTAGGTTTACATTTTTACTAATATAGTTCTTGGCTGCTTTCTTGTACCCATATCTGGAACTGTAGAGCATACACATGTTGTGCCATTTGAATTAACAGTCCTGCTGTGTAATAGCAATCTAGTTGCTTTTTTGTGCCTTCATAAAAATTAATACAGTCTGTTCTTTCTAGTTTCTCTGGTACAGTAGAAAATCTTGGATTTTCCCTATGTGCTCTGTCCTCTAATTCTACCATTTTTTTAAACATCTCTTCAGAAGTCTCATACTCAGCCAGCCTTTTCTTCATTTAGACCTCTGATTTTTGCAGTTTTATCATTTCATCTGAATATCTACTTAAAGTTTCTTCCATTTTTATAACCTTTTATTTGAGTTGACATACTCCTTCAGTGTTTTGTTTTTTAATAAGCTACAAGCACATTTGACTTATTTTTCCCTCTAGATTACTGGAAGCCATGTCTTGCATCAAAGCTGGAGCATGAACTGCTTTTTGCTAAATGGCTGTACAATTCTTCCCAGTCAGTGTTTTCTCTCTACCTTTTCTAGTTGATTTTCCTTCAGGCACTCAGTGTTGTTTTTTTTTTTTTTTTTTTTGCAGGTATCCAAGTAGAGTACTAATTAGCCAGTAACTGAATTTTACTCAAGCTGACATCATCTCTAGCTGACATTTCTCACTTTCTGCTTTCATACTGAGACAGCTGACACTAAGATGTTAATCAGTGTGGAGCCATCTAGGAAGTCCAAACAGAATTGACCTAATTTCTATTTTGAGTTTAGGAATTAGCAGCATAAGTGAAGTAAGGAATATGTTTTTCAGTCTTCTACCCATTAACAATTTAGCAGGTGAGAGTCCAAGTTTCTGTTATGAAATAGTTCTATATTCCAAAATTGTGAGATGAATTTTTATTCTTCTTTTCTCATCAGTTTTAAATGTTTGGATACTTCTTTCATCTTGTCTACCAGACTGCAGATAATACAAAATGGACTTTATGCATCTCTAATCTTGATTCTTGCCATTGGAAGGACAAAACCATGCTCAGTCTCAAACAATAAAAATGGTAATGTACTGTAGTCTGCTTACATAGATAAATATTGTAATTCTCTCCCACTGCAAATCAGACAAAACACAGATCAAACAGCTTTTTAAGTTAAACACTAGGGCCTACTTTCTAAATTCAAGGTTATGCTCCTGTCATTTTATTCCAAGTTAAAGTTCTACATAAACAGTAGTAAGCAACAAACCACTACAAGAAGTTTAGCATTTTTTCTGCACTGGAAACCAGTTTATGAAATTATTTTCTTCCTTAAGATCCAAATCTCCAAATCTTTCTGTATATATTGATTTGTTTCATATTGCAATTATAACCACCACTGAGAACCAGTTCCATTGCACATATACACATCAAATATTATTTATCCATCATTAATTCAATACTTACAGCATATGACAATATCTCAAGCATCCCCATTGAGACAACACAGTACTCTCCACTTGAGTTCAAAATGATGAATAAAAAATAGCACAATTCATTTTAACTATACATAAGAACTCTATACCATTTTAATTATATATAATAATTGTAGAACATCTAATCTCACCATATATATTGCACTGGTGAATTTTGTGGCTTATACAAAATGCTCATTATGGTCTGTTTATATTAACTGTAATGATATATGTGAACTGTACAACTTTTTATTGTTTCTACACTGGTGAACTGTGTAGCTTTTCTCCAGGGCCTCTGCTGTAAAGGGGCCTTTTTATGGCCCAGTCAGACTTTCCAATATATATAACTGAATTTTGAGTTGCAAACCATTGTTAGAAATGACAATATCATATATGCTTTTGTCTTAGGAATATAGACCTTCATTCAGTAATTGCAGCTGTACATGCTCTGTCATTTCAATTATTTCAGTGTACTTGGAATAATAATCTACAGAAAAAGACACATTGATTCTTTACAATTAAACAAATCCATGCCTGTTTAACTCCATGGGCAACCTACTACTTGGTATGCTATCTCTTCCTTTGGATTGTTAGGTCATATTTGTTTCAAGTCAACAATTCCAAGTCAATAAATTAGATTTATCACACTTTCTTTGCACTTAACTTTTTTCAGACATGATTTGTGTACACACTCAGGTATTTGTCTTTGCATTCATTTGAGAACTACTTTTTTCCAGTTTTGAATATTAAGCCCTGGGCTCAATTTATATATTCCCTGAAAGAAAAGCAAGACCAATTGTCTTTTCTTACAAATGATAACTGTGGAACTACCCAAATAATCTCTGGTTTCCCTTTTAGTATTTCTTCATGCTTCTCTGCTACATCTGCTCTACTCAATTTATCTGTTAAGTGCATTTCCTTGCATGGTCAGTATTCAACATTTTAACATACTCTGCAATCTGATAGGTGCCTTTCAAAAATATTTACCAAATATACTTAGCAACTGAATGTGGTCTGTTTTCACTTGAATATCTGACATATACAGTATATTGAATTTCAAATACTCATACACTACTGCTAACAGATCATTTTCTATCTGAACATATACCTGTTGTAAATCTATAAATACTCCTAACACAAAGGTAAATGGTCTAGCATCTTATAGGATCACATCTTCTATTCCATTCTGATAGCACCAACTTATAACAAAACTTACTTATTTCTATCACAACATTAATTCTGATGTTTCAGTAGCATGATTCTTGAATATTTCAGAACATTTGTAGTGCTATTGCAATGCAATATATTGATCTGTTAGCTTTTTTAAAGGCACAATTATCACAGACATATTAGGTAGAAATGTTCCATGATATTGACATTACATCATTCTGTAATGCCTACTTGTCTTCTAGCTTTGGGATATGTAGAACCACCCAGAATTGTCATTATCAATATTCACTTTTTCTGGCATTAGAAGCTAATAAAAATAATCTGTTTTATAGCTGTATCAGTCTCTAGTCCTGCTATTCTGGTGTGTGACCTCATACTAACAGATCAGTGATTATACTTCCAACTTCCCAACCTGCAGTTACAAGTGTAACAGCCATCATGAATACCTCTGGTGTTGATGAAATATCAAACAGAAGTCAAAGGAATGTGCACCTTTCTAATGGTGTTTGAAATTCATACAACTTGGAACTTTCTTCATCAAACATTTTCTGCCAGAATCTTTAATTTGCATCTATAACTGAAAAGAACTTTATGGTTGCCACTGCTGAAAGCATTCTTTCAGCAATGAGCAATGTTTACATTTATGTAGTTTATTCAGGTCTTGTGGATCTGTACAATTGTAAATCTTCCCTTGTTTCACAATAATAACTACAATATCTACCTATTCTCTTGGTTCTAATTGCTTCTCCATGACATCAGACTTTCCATTCACTTTAATTCCTCCTAAACTCTACAGCAGATTTATTTGGAGCATGTATCACCAGCATGCCATGCAGATACATTTTATATGATATTTTCCTGGCAAACATCTTAAGCCTGTTAATAAATAAACACAATCACAAAGGATACCATTTGCATGGAACTTTAAATTATTTGAGATGCCACTGTCATTATGTGACTATACCAGATTGTATACTGACATCCATTTCCTCTTTTCTTTCACACTATTACTTCATTTTAGCATTCCTAGCCCCTCACAACCCAAACCACCCAAGTGTTACAATTTAAAATAGGATCTTCTATTTCTTATTGTTACAATTCATATTTTTATACATGGTCGGGAGATAACATACATAAGATGGCTTATTAAGAAATAGGAACCTACTCCTAAGTCCATATAAAACTAAGTACGTGACTTTCAGGAAAAAAAATAAACAAAAATAGCTTTAATCCCCTCATACTGGTCAATCAGGGATAGCTTCTTCATATTTGGAACAACTGTCTCTTTCAATTATCTAGACCACTGGCTCAACCAAAATTTAAACCTCCAGTTACGCACAGAACAAACCAAATTCTATAAAAAACAAATTGCTATTTTAGTCAAGAAAACCATCCCATTTCCTCTCACCTGAAGCAAGAACGGCAGTTAGAAAGTAAATTCAGCAGGCTCAATTAGTATACGTATTGCCTATAATGTTCTTGGCCTCCAAACAAAAGTGAACTTATTTCAAAGAACCTTAAACAAAATCTGCAGATTGTCATTTTCATCCCTGACAAGACTATCACTGTTTATTCCTAAAAAAGGACTACAGACGCATACAAAAAAAAAACAGCTAACCTACTCTTGACTCACTTGTCCTTAAACTATTAAAATTACAGTCTTTCCCCTTTCTAGTGGGAAGACCATCTCATAAAGAAAGAATACTACCTTAGAAATAAGTCTAGTAATTCCTACACTGTGTAGTCTCCACAAAAAAAAACATTTTAGAACCCAATTGAAACAGTTACTTCTGGACTCTAAAAATCTAAAATCATGTGGATTTTTGTACAGCTTCAAAGCACACCTACTTAAGGACACAATGTATATTACTCATTCACAATGGCTGCATTTAATAGAAAAATCCTTCCAGCACAACTTCAGGGGCCACAACTAGTTAAATCAACTTTTGTTCATATGTACAATGTTATATATAAATAGTACGTATATAGTTGATTATAAATGCTTCAGTCATATCTTTTATTTCTCTGACTTACAATACATTGTATATTACCACATTGACTTTTATACCTTTGCTTTTAATTGCATTCCTCTTTGGTGAATATACTTGATTTCATCTCTTCACTATTACAAATGTTGTACTTGCTTAAACTATTATTACAATATGAACTGTTCCTTGAGACTGTCTTCAAGGCACAACCTGAAATAGGCCCAGGTAGATCACTACTTTACCTTGAAAAAAATCTTACATACATGTCAACAGCTTTTAATCAAATGGGTTTACTTGATGCCCAAAATAAGTTAATAATGTAGACATGCACCTCATTATTTTCTGTACATTTTAGTTCCACTGCTTCAAAAAATCTTCAAAAAAAAAATATTACACTCTGTATTGGTATCGAATTTAAATTCAATATATTTTTTAGCAAATTCTTAGCATTTTTTTGCAATTTTACTTGTATTCTTGTCTCAGTGTTTCTGATGCATTTCAGGCTTTGTTGCATCAAATCTTCTAACTTTAATACTGCACAGAGCTTTCTTCATGTCTCTATTCAACAATATGCAAATTCTTTTGAACAGCCCAGACTTTCTTTTTTACAAACATTTACAAAAATGTTACTCCTATCAAGTTTCTACAAACCTGATAAATGTAATACTTCTTCCATACATGCTTCTAGACACATCTAGTACACGAGGCTTCAATTTTAACAGTAGACTTACTGTGGTGCATCTCATATCTTGCCTTTTTACCAACATTACTGTTACAATGCATTCACACTCCAATTCTCATATTTACGTTTTTGACTCACATTTACTTTACATATTTCTGTGTTCCACTTGTACTTCAGTTCCTTTAACTGTGTACTTGTAATTCCAATACCTCTGCATACTTCCACAGCCTTTGATAATGTACAATAACTATTTTTACCATTACTATTCTCTCTGTATTATTAAAGAATCATGTAATTCTAACACTCAGTCTGACTCAGTTTTTTAGCATATTAACATACACGTCTATAGTGCCTATAGGACCTTGAGCTCTTGCAAAGAACAAATAAGTAAATATCAAGTTCTCTCTGGGCTTAGACTAATTCCTGGATTTATATTACAACAGCTGCTATGTCGTCTTTCTTCTCTTCTTTACATATAAAAGTTTTCAATACCTTGAAGAACTCTTCCCCAGTGATGTGCAAAAGGAGGGATACTGTACCTTTTCAGGTTTCTTAGCCATTCCACTTGCAGTGAGCAATAAATCAAATGACTGTATCCAAAGAGTTTTCTGGCTTACAACAAGTAAATTCCTAGTAGTTGCAATTAGACCATTCTTTATAAATTATATTTATACATTTCTAACTACAAACATATTCATAGACTAAAATGATTCTTCATGTCTATAAGCTCACTTCTGACACTGTAACATTTTTGTATTTATTGGGGTGTTTAGTGTGTGCAATGAGCAATACTTACATATCTTCAAACATCCAGCAATGAATCGCAATCCAAAAAGCCACACTCGGACAATGATCTTTAGCGCTTTCATCCACTTTTTAATACTGTGAACTTCATCAAAAACATCACATGTTACCCTACCCCTTCCTTTTATATTAAATTACTATGAACAGGAAATGACATCGTAAAATGCCAATTAATACTGATAATAATAAATACAGTAATGTACCTTATGAAATGAATGTAAATGTTAATAAAATAACTTCAATTATACATTTCTAACTTATAAAATTTATCTATATATTAAAAAACATTTTAAATTTATAACTTCATTTAAACCAGGTGCTTTGTCTGCACCCAGCAATAATTGCCAAAATGCTTCCTTACATTCAAGTATGTTGTTTAAATCACCAGCAAATAAAGCCTTGTCAACATTATCTAATACAAAAAATTCAAACTTTTTGAATTCCTGACATGAAAGTGAATGTCTGGCTAATGAATTGGTTTTGTCTTTTTTCTTTATAGCCAAATTGTGTTCATATATTCTACGTTTTAAACTTCTCTTTGTTTTGCCAATGTAATAACTTTTACATGATGTACAGGTAGCTGTGTAAACTACATAATCACTGTTACAGTTGTAATAATTTTTGGCCCAAAATGTTTCTTGTAAGTAACCTATGATGACAAAGGAAGAATTACTTATGAACCTACATTGTTTGCAATTTGCACAACTGTAAGTACCCTTTTTATTAGTGCATGTATGATTGTTACTAGTGATCTTGTCCTTTCCAGATTCTAACATATATTAGTTACCTTTTTATAAGTGAATCTTGGTGCCATTCCCAATGTTGCCACTAACTCCTTGTTTCCAAGAATTATTCTCCAATTATTCTCTATTATATATTTGATGTGCCACATTTCACTAACTATTGGTATGGGAAATGCTGTCCTGTGTTCACTTACTTCTCTTTTTAATGTACCTGTGTTGTTATTCACTGGGCCAACCATCACATCCTTGGAATGCAAAATCGGTGTAGCTCCCCACTTCTTAATGCCACGACTTCTCCTTCTATCTTTTTTAACCATTCTAGATCATAACCTGTTTTTAAAAAAGTGACCTCAAAAATGAAACTTCCTTTTGAAAGTCTTTCTTTGCTAATCAGTATTTACACAAAGATAGTTTGCATCCCCCACACATGAAAAAATGAGTTATAAAAGAACAAATCATAAGACTCAGTAGATTAACTTCTGACAATGAAGTTTTTCAAAAGGAAGTTTCATTTTTGAGGTCACTTTTTTAAATAGAGGTTATGATCTAGAATGGATAAAAAAGATAGAAGGAGAAGTCATGGCATTAAGAAGTGGGATAGCTACACCGATTTTGCATTCCAAGGATGTGATGGTTGGCCCAGTAAATGATAACAACAAAGTTACATTAAAAAGAGAAGTAAGTGAACACAGGACAGCATTTCCCATACCAATAGTTAGTGAAATATGGCACATCAAATATATAATAGAGAATAATTGGAGAATAATTCTTGGAAACAAGGAGTTAGTGGCAACATTGGGAATGGCACCAAGATTCACTTATAAAAAGGTAACTAATATATGTTAGAATCTGGAAAGGACAAGATCACTAGTAACAATCATACATGCACTAATAAAAAGGGTACTTACAGTTGTGCAAATTGCAAACAATGTAGGTTCATAAGTAATTCTTCCTTTGTCATCATAGGTTACTTACAAGAAACATTTTGGGCCAAAAATTATTACAACTGTAACAGTGATTATGTAGTTTACACAGCTACCTGTACATCATGTAAAAGTTATTACATTGGCAAAACAAAGAGAAGTTTAAAACGTAGAATATATGAACACAATCTGGCTATAAAGAAAAAAGACAAAACCAATTCATTAGCCAGACATTCACTTTCATGTCAGGAATTCAAAAAGTTTGAATTTTTTGTATTAGATAATGTTGACAAGGCTTTATTTGCTGGTGATTTAAACAACATACTTGAATGTAAGGAAGCATTTTGGCAATTATTGCTGGGTGCAGACAAAGCACCTGGTTTAAATGAAGTTATAAATTTAAAATGTTTTTTAGTATATAGATACATTTTATAAGTTAAAAATGTATAATTGAAGTTATTTTATTAACATTTACATTCATTTCATAAGGTACATCACTGTATTTATTATTATTAGTATTAATTGGCATTTTACAATGTCATTTCCTGTTCATAGTAATTAAATATAAAAAGAAGGGGTAGGGTAATGTGATGTTTTTGATGAAGTTCACAGTATTAAAAAGTGAATGAAAGCGCTAAAGATCATTGTCCGAGTGTGGCTTTTTGGATTGTGATTCATTACTGGGTGTTTGAAGTTTTTCATTGGTGTTTTTCAAGTTACATTGTGAATATGTTTCTAGCCTCCATGAGGTCTTAACTCTGACTTTTCCTAGATATATGTATATCACATGACAGGCACTTCCTTTAAGAAGGCATTCGCATATTTAAAGATATATTACACTGTATGGTACAGCAATGAGATGAGCACAGGAAATAAAACATTCCATGAAAAAAAAAAAAAAAAGAAAAATGTATTTTGTGGGAGAGGAATTAGATGGAGGGATTTAAGTTGCTCCACCATGAATTCTGTAGATGTGTACTGTGTCTACATATGATCACAGTATTGATCTGAAGACCCAGAAAATAGGGATTCTGTAAATGTTGAGAAGGGGAAAGTAGCTCTGTGTTGTATAGGAAATCAAGTTGGTTTTAGTCAAGTTATGCAGTGATGCTGTTTAAAGCGTGTGCCACTAAATGACAGACTTTGTTAAAGTCGCTCTGCAATTTGAGTGTCTTGATTTTATTTAATGTTAGTAGAAGACCATATTTAAGGATAGGCATAGGAACACCATTTACAACAATACAAGCATATTTCATAACCTGTTTAAAGGTTCCACAATAAGGATAGCAGGCAATTCCCCTTGTGTATTCTTAGTGTGAAGTTTGAAAGAGAGGGATGTGTCCAGGATGACACCAATGTACTTTAGTCACTGTATTGTTTTTGGTAAGTGCCACTGGGAACAGCAATTCTCCAGTTAGGAAGAGTTTGGGATTGAACTAAAAAGCTTGGCATTGGTTTTCTTGATGTGCATACTGAGTTGCATGCCTTCAAGTCAAGTTGAAAAACACATAGGCCTTTTCAGAGATTAGCTTTAATTATGTCAGCAGATGGTCCAGATCTTGTTTGAACCATGTCATCTGCATAGCATAACAATTTCTTCCAATGGCATACAAGTCTTTTACTCAGGAAGATGATGAACAGCAGTCATGCCAGAATGGATCCATATGGTACTCTCTGGTGGAATTCAAAGAAGCAGAACATACTGTTATTGAGTAGGACCCTAGATGTGTGGTGTGCAAGGAAAGATTGTACCCCTTTAATATCCTTCTGAATAGCATCTATGCATTCAGACCCCATGTTATCTATTCCTCAGTCATTATACTTTACAAAGCTTAGTGATTTACCTGAAAAAAATATTGAACATTATAATGCCTGAAAATGCACAATTGTTCCTTTTTTCTGGAAATGCCCCTTTGAAAAGATATACAAACACATTCTAAAGTGTTGACTGGTACTCTCAGTTTCTTTAACCTCAGATTACCACACACATACTTCATACTAATGTGAATGTATATGATTATTCTCTGGGTTTTATAATCTGCTTGAATAAAGCTTTTTTTCATTCATAGATTATAAATATATGTTTTTATTTTTAACAATCACTCTCTCCATTACATAAATTGCCACAGTTCTGCCTTCCCTGAAATTTCACTTTTCCCCCTGAATGTTATTCTGCATGTAATGTTTACACAAATTCCATTTCATTTCCATGTAGTTTGCTCCTTCCTTTTTCTAAAGATCACACCAATTATTTCATCTCCTTTACAACATTCAGTACTTCACTTATCAATTTAGATTTTGATTTCAGTTATATAAGTAATACATACTTTTTTGACAGGCAATAGCATTAAACTTAGCAAGACCTTTTAGTGTCTAGGCAATTCAGTTTCATTACCACAGCTTGTGATGACCCATCATGGCCAACCAGTAATCAAAGTGTCTCAATCCTCACCACTGGCAACAGTGGGGGATGTTCGCTGAGAGGATAACAGGTACACACACAGTATTTCCAGATGCAGCTCTCTGCATCAAGTGCAATTTCCCTTAAAAGCACACAAAGACCACAGTCAGTCTGGGGCTGGTTTCTCCCTCTTCCTCCAGATCCCCATTAAGGCTCTCCACTGGCACAGCTATAGAGTTGAGATCTCAGCTGAGTGACCAAGCCAAGACCTCCAACACCCTCTCTGTCCAACCAGTGCTTTGTGTCCCTGCCCAAGTAGCTAACACACACACACTTTGAGGTTTGATTTACACACACACACACACACACCTGGGAAAGGCTGGCACAGGTTTACTAGCTATGACCCTTCTGCCCAGACTATAAGGTAGTTTTCACTGCCACCAGTCACTCCTGCCAGCTATCTGAAGGCTCTTCCAAGGGTACCCAATATACCGAGTAATATTAATATTAATACAAATGGTAGTTTGACCAAGAGCAATGCTATTAGGAGTGGCCCACGGTGTCACCAAATAAATACGAAGTACTCTCAAAACTTAAATATCTCTACACAGATCATCCACAATGAAAGGTTTAAATATACTTAACAATAAATAAAATAACAAGATAATACTAAATATATATTCATAGTGACATCAGAGTTCAAAATCACAGGAAATATTTAAAACAACACTGAAGGACAGTCTCAAATAAATAAAGTAAAATATTTAAACTAAGCTTCACTATATTCCTGACTGTATCTAAGAGAATTACTATACTTCAGAAACTTACTTAGAGCAAGGCAGATGTGGTGAATGGTTCTTGTAGTCAGGTCCAAAACAGAATGCTCTGTCTCACTAAGAGACTTCTCAAAATAATATCTAAAGTATTACTGCTTTGACAGCTTGCATAATGCCATCATTTCTGATCTGACTTCTAGTTCTCATGCAAACCCCCATTGTTAAAGCTGGCAGTACTTAGCATCTACCTGTAAAAATACTCACACAAGGGATTTTGCTCAGATCTTTGACAGATGCTGGAAGTCATAAAACAATTGTATTCCTTCATGCTTCTAAAGTAGCAATTAGTTCACTCCAAAGACAATACAGAAAGCTTCCTACTACAGACTTTATGTTTCTAGCTGCACTGAAAACTTGATATATAGTCTTTTTAAGGTGTAGCCTATAAAGTGATTTAATTTCATATATTTTTCTAAAGTTTACTGGACTGATGTTAACCCTCTGTATTTCGGTTTCCACATTTAAAATATATACAATTAAACAGTTACAATAGTGTATGTACATTTCTGTTTTCTTCCAGGAGGGCACACTGTGGATGCATTTCAAACACAGCACTTTACAAATATCTTTTCAACACAAACATCTGTACAGAGCAATTTGATATACACAACATACAGTTCTAATACATTTGTAACACAAGTATCTTTTATAAATTGGTTTGATATTCAGAAATAACATATAATTATTTATACAATTCCAGCTACCTGTGCAGGCAGTACCTCCTTTTGTCACACAGCTCAAAAAGAATAATGTCTTTAATTACAATAATGCGCTTCTCAGATATTTCTGAAAAAAATACCCTGTAGGGGAAATTGCAAAATCTGCCAACTAATTGCATTTACAGAAAACATGTTTGCAATTACCCCTCTGATTCTCACAATGATTCCAGAATTTGCTACCTAACTGAGGAAGAATTCTCTGATATCTGTTTGGATACAAAAAAGATCAATGCGGACTCTTCTATGCAAAAATCCTAAATCTTCTAGACTTTGCTGCATACTTGGGAGTCACACAAATGACATTCCACTGTTCCTTTGTATATTGTCTTTCCATGTTCACTTCCAACTCTTTACCACCCTCTTCCAATTTATTCTTATAGTTATCATGCATTTTATATGCCCTACTAATTATCTCTTTTTTAACAGCAGCTTTTTTCAATTTAAATACAAATTCACCCATATCTGGTCTTCACATAACACTCCTCTCTTCCTTTTATCTTTGTGTTCACTCATTTAGCATTCCTTAGTTGGGAAGTCAGTCTTCAACCCGGATTCTAAACATCTATATGGCCTCATACCACTCTATTACCTTTCCTGCCCTAGCTATTTGCTCTGAATAACTTTTCTTCAATAAATTCCAGCCCCCTTTTACCTATTTTCTATGCCCCTGCTTGCAGCCATTCCTATTGGTGAAGTCTCCTTTCTCCATTTCCATGGTTTAATTCTTGCTACTAAATAAACAAATAAAATATTCTGTATTTTTGCTATCATTCTTCTTAAGAGCCGACATGCAAACTTATATTCTCTCCTTATTTCTTCAATGCTCCCTTCCCTCAGCTCAACGTAATTTCTTTCCACTTTTGTTGTATAGAGGAGTCTTCCCTGTGTAGCTCTAAAGTATCCCTTCAAATCTGTTCATCTTAAACCACCTTGCTCTATGGGGAGAAATAGCTTATCCCACTTAACTCTTGCCCAAATTTCCCTCCTAAATAAATTCCTTCAATTGTTTATTAGTCATGGTTGGTGACTTCTCCTCTGGCTGATAAACATATGCCTGAGCTGTACATAATAATAAAGGGACTGGAAACATTTCCACTGCTTGTTTCTTACAATCCATATCTTTAGTTAAGAGCTTATAACTTCTTTGTCTTTGTACTGTCTTTTGTCTCTCCCCACATATTCTTAACTACCATAAAACAACCTTTTTAATCCATACACCTAAATACTTAATCTTATGTTGTCCTCATAAATATGGGTATTGCTGAAACTATTCATGTGTGGGAATATATATTTTACAGCTTTAGCCATTGTTTTATAACCTAAAAATACTTGAAACCATCTCAAAATGTTCCACAACACTGAAAAGTAATTTTCTGGCTTTATCAAGTATAATATAATATCACATCCAAATAAGGCTAATTTTACCTTACCAGTTATATCCCTGAATTTGAGAGTCCCTTTTTGTTTCAATGGCTCTAATTATAAAGAAAATAAAGGGGAAAGAGGACAACCCTGCCTAATTCCTCAGTTCAAACAGCTTGTCAAAGAGGAAATCTCTCACCTTAATTCTTGACTCTGAACCTTCATATGTCTTCCAAATTAACCTTATATTTGTATCACAGAATCCAAATGCTATCATTGCCCTACTCATAAAATCCCAGTTGAATCTGCTGAATGCCTTCTCTGCATCAAGACCCAAGAATAACAGATGAATCTTCCTAAACTCTGCTTCCTTCAAGATCATCATGTTTTTTTTGATCTCATCAAATGTTTGTCTCCCCTCCACAAAACCACAATGAACTATAGTTATCAATTTTGGCAACACCTTTTGTCATTCTCTTAATTTAGACAAACACTTTACAATCATGGTTCAAAAGTGAAATTAGTCCATATGACTGAGAGTCTATAGGATTGTTCCTTTTGTTAGGTAGTACAGCCACCACAGCTTCCTTCCAAGATGCTGGTATGATCCTTTCTTTTAATATATTGTTAAACATACCCTTCCAGATCTTTATAAATCTCTTCCCTGCTAACATTCAAAATTCCACATAAATATCATTTCTTCCCTGTTGATTAATTATACAATATTATCTTATTCCCTACTATGTCAGCTACTAAATCTTAAGCCTCATCTTCATTTAACCTTGTCTTTCATAAATATTTCTATTTGAGTCTTTTCTTGGTTTCCCTAATTCCTCTACTTCATACAGATTTTCACAGAATTTGTGAAATTCCACTAAAACCTCTATAAGGTCTTCAATTACTTTTCCTGACATAGGCTTCCCAAGTTTGCCAACACCCATTTCTCTTCTCCTAACTGCCTAAGTTGTGCTAAAAATTGGTGTGCTCTGGAGTTATCAAAAACATTTGTGTAACAGCAGACTTTCTAAAGCTCATCTATATTATGCAAATACTCCCTTATTTTCTCATTATCACTCAGCAATTGATCAGCTTCACTTTCTTCCATACTCTAACCTTTCATATCACCTCTAAATAATTATTACTTTGTAGACATATTGCTTTCTTTCTTATCCCTATCATATTTAGCTATCAGTTCTGAAGAAATTTCTATCTTCCTTAATAATCCTTGAATAATTTACACTACCCATTTCTTAAATTCCTCTCCTTTTAACACTAAAGTAGGAAAACACTAGTGTCTCATTTATAATTGATTATCTTGCATCAGTATTTTAATCATTATCAGTGCATACTCTGAAATAATTATAGGCTGTATTGCAAAGCTTTCAATTAAGTACCCATGCTCCCCGTGAAATAACATTTCTATCCAATCTAATTCAGTTACTGTACCTTGGATAATAATATGTAAATTCTGTCTGGATTCCTGATAGTAAGTTTACATCTTCTGTTCTAAATATTTCCATATATTTCTTCAGACATCTATCTTTTTTTTATATTTTCCCTTCTAGGTCTCTGTGATACATCTTCACTAATACAGATAAAGTATCCCATAATTCTCTTAAGCTCCTTAATAGTAGTTTCATGTGGAATATAAATATATGCCAGTGCAATCCTACTTCCCTATCAGTAACTCATTACCAAAAATCTACCAATATTGTCTTCTCTTCTATAGGAGTCCCTCTCACAGTCAGTATAACCCCCTTAGTTTCATTGGTAAGTACTAGGCAATTTCATAGCTAAGTGCTAGGCAATCAGTCTGCATACCATTACAAGCCTAGTTAAAATATATATATATATTCAAAAGTTACCTGTAGCTTCAAAGAGGGCAAGATAAGACAGGCTGGGGAAAATTTGCAGTACTTTTCCTTTGTCCTTGACACTGTGCTGAATATGTACTCAGAAATCCTTTATTTGCAGTATTCATATGCTCACTTCTGCCAAGATGTATCATGCAATATTGCCATTTGTACCATATACTTCTTAAGACACTGCAATACTCTTTTCTTCTTTCGATGACTACAGTACAATTTATATTCCATGACATAACACGTCTATGTCACACTTTTTTTAATATATGTTTCCAACTTAGCGTCTGTGTCCCTGCTTGACAAAGGTACAGTAAACTAATCTTAAAAGGGCTACCTTCTGTGACCTACTATACAGAGGCACAGTCAACTAATCTAAAAGGGTGGCGAAAGCCAAACACACTCTGGCTAGGCTTATAAATGCCCTACGGCAGATAGCCTAGTATCAACCTATGAACCTAAGCACACAAGCTAATTCTATATGTAGTCAACACATATACTGAGAAAAAACACTTTATATAAGTAACAGCAATACTAATACAAACATTTCTAATTTAGTAAGAACAGGTTTCAGTGTAACCATATTATTTAAACCTGGAAAATGATCAGAGTTAAGCCTAAGGATCCACTCATACTCTTTTTCTTAGTCACAGCTCCTTATCTCTGTTTAAACCCATATCACATTTTCCCAGACCTTTCACCTCGATAAATATTCTCAATAAAGCAAAAACTATGACTTCCAAGATGGCTGCAAACTGACAAACAGCTTAAATTCTGCTCTCCCATGGAGAAAATAGAAACTGAGAAATGGCAGCCAGGAATATTGTAAGCTTTTTTTTAAACAAGAAACATCTTTATTAAATTATCATGTATGGCACAAGCCATGTTACGTTTACATAAATTAAAATAAACCATAGCGACACAATCTCAGTTGCAAACATACATTCCAAAACGTGGTGAGACATCTCTAGCTGCAAACATTATACATCACTTATATTATATCCAGTCATCGTTAGTCAACATTACATAGCTCATTCAAATCCTGCTTTCTTTTAAAACTCATTCCTCTTCTGTGTGTATTGATCCCACATCTCTCATTTTTCCTATGTAATTTGCTTCTACCCTTTTCTAAAGATCTCAGTTCCAGTTGTTTTATCTGTGTTACTATCTTCACTACTTCTTGTAAAGTTGGTTTAGACTTTGATTTCCATTTTCTAGTAATTGCTTTTTTGGCAGCCATCATAATTAGACTCAGCAAGACCTTACTGTGTCTAGGAAATTCCAATATCATAGCTCAAAAAATAATTTCCATAGTTACTCCAATTTGCTCACCCAGCATCTCCAACAGAACAGTCTGCGGGGAATTTTTAAAGTCTGCCAACTCATTACACCCCCAGAACATATGTTCCCAGTTACCTTTCTTCTCCATCACACCTCCAACATCTGCTGTCAACCTGAGGAAAAATTCTCTGAAGTCTGCTTGGGATATAAAAATACCTATGTAAACACTTCCAGGCAAAGATCCTAATTCTTCTACATTTTGTTGCATACTTGGGAGACATGCAAATATCCCTGTTGTTTCTTTGTTAATTACTTATCTAATCTCTCTTCCCAATCCTTTCTAACCTCCTCTGGTTGATTTTTATAGTTTGTTTGTCTTTTGGCTTTTCCTGGTTAGGGGTCACCACAGTGGAACTCCGATCCGCTAATGATTGGCAGTTAGATTTTCACGAACGCCGAGGTGCCAGCTTGACGTCCAACCTTCAATGAAGGCACGCCATTTACACATGTCTTTCGAATGCCCATCCAACCACAGGGAGGACATGCAGATTCCACACAGAAGGCACTCCCGCACTCCAGCCGAGAATCGAACAGGAGAACCTCTTGCTGTGAGGCAACAACGCTACCGCTGCACCACCGCGGATCATGCAATATTTTATATGCTCTACTAATTATTTCTTTCTTAACAGCAATTTCTGTCCTAGATTATACTAAAAACTCTGCCAGTGCTGGTCTTTCATTTAGGACACCCCTATTTCTTTTTCTTTGCCTGTACTCTGATATCTGTCCTTGATATGGAAGACAATCTCTAGCTTGCAGTCCAGATAAGTTCTTGACATCTTCCCATTCTATTACCTTTCCCTCTCTAGTTATTTGCTCCCAATACCTTGGTTTCTTTGCCAGTTTTCTCCAGTATATCCCCCCCTTGCCTATTATCTGTATCCTTAATTGCAGTCATCCCTAGTGTCAGAATCTCCTTTCTCCATTCCCATGTGGGCTTAGTCCTTAGAAGACCTTCTGCTACTTTATAAATATAATATTCTGTATGATTATTTTTCTCCTTAAAGGTCTGCATCCAAAATTCCAGTCTCTCCATGTTACTTGAGCTTCTCCCATGTTTCTTCATCATCTCGTTCCACTTTGATTACAGTTTTCTGCTTGTGCTATATACATATAGGAGCTTTAACTGTGATGCTCTGGTATATCACTTCAACTTGGGCAATCCCAATCTGCCCTGTTCTATTGGAAGAATAAGCTTATCCTGCTTGACTCTTGCCATCTTCCCCTCCCAGAGAAAATCCTTCAGCTCTTTATTAATTGCTATCCACAACTTCTCCTCTGGTTGATACAAATATGCCTAAACAGTGTACAAGACTAAATGGACTAAAACATTTTAACTGCTTGTATCTTACTATCTATCAATATCTATATAAAAGAGATTCCATTCTCTCAGTTTTTGTATTATATTTTGTTTAGTCTCTTCCCACATATCCTTAGCTGCCACACCAGTATAATTTTTAATCCATACTCCAAAATAAATTTTAACACGTCCCCATAAATATGGATATTACTGAACTAATTTGTATATGGGTTCATAATTTACTGCTTTTGTTTTAGCTTCATTAATTTTGCATCCCAAAAAGATTTGAAATTGTCTCAATATTTTCCACAGCACTATAATGTCCCTTTTCTGATTTTGTCAGATATAAAATAATGTCATTTGCAAATAGTGATAGCTTTTCTTGACTACCATACCAATCATATCCTTGAATTTCTGAGTCCCTTATTTTCTTTGATAATGGTTCTACATAACATGCAAATAACAAAGAGCTGAGAAGACACCCCTGCCTGGTTCCTCTGCTCAAGTAGAGATTATTAGAAAAGACCCAACCCACTTTAATTTTCACCTCAAATCTCTCATATATCCTCCTAATCAACATTATAATTTTATTAGGAAATGCAAATGCTTCCATTGCTCTGCTCATAGAATTCCAGCTTACTCTGTCAAAAGCTTTCTCTGCATCAAGACCCACCAGCAACAATGGTATTTTCTTGCATTATACTTCCTTCTGGATCATCACTGTTCTGTTTATTTTTTCAAATGTTTACCTTGACTCCAAAAAAAACACATTGATCCATATCTATCAATTTTGTCAGCACTTTGCCATTCTTTTGGCCATTATAGACAAACACTTTATAATTATGATTTAGTATTGAAATACGGCTGTATGAACCTGGATTTGATGGATCTTTACCCTCTGAGTATTACAGCTACTACCACTTTCTTCCATGATGTTGATACTTCACCTCCTCTTAAAACACTGTTAAATAAAACCTTCCAGATCTTTATCAGTTTTTCCCTCTTACCTTCGAAACTTCCACAGGAATACCATCTATCCCTGGGGTTTTCCTGTAGATTGGTTATACATCATCATTTTTATCTCATCTCCTTCTAGCCTGTTAGTAACTGAGCCTCCTCTCCCTCTAACCATGGCAAATTTAATTCTTCCATAAACATTTCCATTTGCATCTTCTCTTGATTTCCATATTCCTCTGATTTATACAGACTTTCATAGAATTTCCCAAATATTTCTAACGCTGCTACAGGATCTCTTGTTAGCTTCCTTGTTATAGGCTCCCTAAGCTTGCAACAGCCCTTTCTACTTCCTGTTGTCTGAGTTGTTGTGCTAAAAGTTTTTGTGCTCTAGAGTTATGCACATTATCAAAGTAATCCCTTATTTTCTGTTTAGCATTCTGTAGTTGCTCCTCCTCTTATTCTGAGATTTCCTCCTATTTTGCAATACTTTAATATATGTCAGTCCCTCTAAATAATTCTTGTTACTTCTTAACCATATCTCCCTTTCTTTTATTTCCACCCTATTTTTAAATTCCACTTTAATTTTATCCCACTCCTTGGATATATGTTCAAAGTTTATAATGCAAATAATACTTAATGTGGAGCTTTTCTCCCCGGGCCTCCGCTGAAAACGGACCTGTGTCCAGTCGGACTCTCCTGGTTAACAAATGTAAATAAATAATAATAAATAAAGTTTGTCTTCTCTAATAGCTCCTGAATAATTTTCACCACCCATTCCTCTTTTCAACAGATAGGTGGGGAAAGCGCCAGTGTCTCATTTTTATTTTAGTTATTATTGGTGTATAATCTGAAATAGTTACTGTGTGCGTATTAAGACTTTCAAGTAAGTGCACATTCCTGTGAAATGGTAAATTCTGTCTAGCCTATTTTTTGTATCTTGGGGAATAATATGCAAATTCACTCCAAATTCCTAGTACTGAATTTACATCTTCATTGCCAAATATTTTCATAAATTTCTTTAAAAATCGACCCTCCCTTGTTATAGTTCTGTTTCTGGGCCCCCCAGACACATATTCACCGTTACAAATCAAATTCCAGTCCCCATCTATAAGTAATATTCCTTGTTGAAAGCTGATTATTTCTCCCAGAATTTTCTTTAGCTCCATTTTTCAATGGAATATATTTTACATTCATTGTGTATCCATCACTTCATATCATTAGGGAAGTTAACCCTTCATGTAGGGACAGTTGCTCCAGATACAGAGCTACACCCACAACCTTTACCTTTGCTAAAGTTATGTTTAATCATGCTAGAAGCACATATTTGAGTCTGTTGTCCCTCTTATGCAGACAATGTACATTCTTGTCCTATCTCTATTTCCCTCACAGATGTGAAAAACAAGATAAATGCTCTCAGTTAAACAGATTTTTAGCCTTAAGAAAAAGTGCAGTGGCAATCAACTAAACTGTGCACTATTATGTTTTACACTGAAGTGCTAAATACTGTTGCAAACGTATTCCCATCCATGTGTCAGGCTTCATTTAATTTGACTGAACTGCTTAGTTTCACAGTTCAAGTCATCTGATTAATTGCCTGCACCTGTAAGACAAAACACCTCCAGCTGCAGCACTTTGATGAAAGAGAGAAAACAGTTAAAAGTTTTATAATACTGTAGTTCTTCTAAAGTGCTGGGAAACAATTTCACATGCTTTCCATTTTCTAGCGCGTTTGCTCAGAAAAATAAATAATTTTTCCCCAGTACAAACCAAAAGCATTAGTCAACACCTCCGCTTGTATAACACTGGAGTGGGTGGAGGGAGCCACCACAATTCAATACACACATATGGTCAGTATACTTCTACATACCTCTAGCAGCCCAAGATCATATTATTATACTGATTGTATCCAGCCTTGTTACAGTAAACCCTCCAGATACACTGCAGTCAACAGAGTATTTTAACATCACTAACATAAACAACAGTCACTGATAAGACTCCTTGCCACCTCACATTTAAAGTAATTCTGCATTTAACTACTTTACAATTTAACATGTAATATGCATCAAAACGTTTTTATCCAGAATATTTAAAGATCATTTTTTTACTTACACTCATATCCACAGTCCCTCCATTATCCTTCAAAACATTAATGACAAAGTGTGATGCTTTAGACTCATCAGACCAATTTAACACAGTCCACATACTTCCAGTCACTTCTTGCAGAGAAGCATAGTTGTCATGTCTAAACTGCATCTTATGGAAATGACACATTACAGTTCTTTCATTTATTTCCTACTTTTGCATTATTACTGGTTTTCCTCATCATCTTGACCAACCAACTGGTCTCTGGTTCAAGTCCAAGGTACTTCTGATTTTTCCAGTCAACTCCTAAGGTTTTTATTCTGTCAATCCATTATTTTCCTTTGTAACCATACACAACAAGAGCTGGCACAGAGACAGAAAATACACATTATCCCTTGATATGGAAGAAAACTAGAAAGTGTAATGGAGGGTAATTACATCTTCCTTTATGAAAGATTGCGAACTGTAATCCTGACAGACTTGGTTTTAAAATTGCCGTCTGCATCAAGTATAGCTAATTGATTGGATCTGGCAAGTCTTCTAAGAGATCCAGGCAGCATTGCTATGTTCTTTGGGTGTTTAATGTGAGTTTGTTATCTAAAAGCTAATTCCTTAGTAGCTTAAAGTCATGCTGAAGGGGTGGTCATTTTAATTTCTCTTTGACAGCAGATCATGTGATTGCCATAATGGCTGCATAAAGAATGCTGTTTAAGTTAGGAATGATCTATGGAAGATCATTGATGTAGAAAGAACAATATGCCTAGCATAGAACTTTGGGTATCCATATACAATGAGGTATAGGTAAGGGTGGCATATGTGTTCGAACATTTCTGAAGGCTCTGTTATCAAGCTAATTTATAAAGCATGCACAAACCTTATTTGTAGTTTGGCTAGGAGAAGGTTGTAGCCCACACAGTCAAATACTCCTGAGACTTCCAAGATGGATGCACACTGATCTGCTGGTCAATTAGAGCTCTCCCAGTGTGAAAACAGAAATTTCGGAATGCAGCCAGGAAAAAAAAAAACATTTTTTGGGGGGCTAAAATTGAGTTACTGGTTAATAGCAACTAGGAAATCTAGAAAAATAAGGAAAGTCAACTAGAAAAGGAGAAGAAAAAACTCATATGAGGAAGAGTTTTTGTACGTGTTTAGTTAAAAAAAAAAAAAAAAAAACAGATCTGGTTCAGCCTCATTATAAGGGATGATTTCCAGTAATCTGGAGGAAAAAAATAAATAAAATGTGTTCAGAGATGTTAAAATAAGTGATACACAGTCAAATAATAGAAGCATAGAAAGAAAAGAAAACAGTTTCAGTAGCTATTCAGATGAGCTGATAAAACTACAAACTCAGAGGTCAAAATAAAAGAAAGACTGGTTGAATGAATATGACTTTTCAAAAAAAACTGTTTCAGAAAATAGAAGCACTAGAAGACAAGCACTCAGAGAAACACTGAGATTTTCTACTGTACCAGAGAAACTGCAAAGAACAGAATGCATTCATTTTCTGAAAGTAGAAATAAGCAACTAAAAAAAAAGAAAG
This sequence comes from Protopterus annectens, assembly GCF_019279795.1. Taxonomy (NCBI): domain Eukaryota; kingdom Metazoa; phylum Chordata; order Ceratodontiformes; family Protopteridae; genus Protopterus; species Protopterus annectens. The sequence continues at coordinate 1,922,102,264 of NC_056741.1, read as the reverse complement.
ACGAAATAAACAACTGGACTGGTATTCAACACCTGGATCTGTTAATAGAAAGGCCACATCAAGTCTATGCTCCAAATCTCCCTATGACCCAAGCCGCAAGGGTAAATGGATAAATAAAATAAAATAATATACACACAAATGTATAACTTAGCATAGTCAATCAACTAGAAAGAAAAAAGATGCAGGAGAACGTGCATACTCCATTCGGATCATCACCAGATCAAAAGTTGGGACAGAACACCAGACTTCAGAGATGAGGCAGAGATTGTCCCACTGGGGCATCACAGTTCCCTAATATGAGAGCAAATTACAGTACTGTGACTTCTGTTTGTCTTTTCGGCTTTTCCTGGTTAGGGATCGCCACAGCGGAACTCCAGTCCGCTAATGATTGGCAGTAGATTTTTTTTATGGTGCCGAGTTGCCAGCCTGACGCCCAACCTTCAGAGAAGGCACGCCCATTCACGCATGTCTTTCAGAGGCCACCCGACAGCAGGGAGGACATGCAGACTCCACACAGAAGGCACTCCAGCCATGAATCGAACAGGAGAACCTGTACTGGAGCAAAATTTAGAGAATGAGCAACCAAATTCAAAAAGTGTATACCTGTGAGAGATGGGTTGGTAAATTTCCCATACCCTATGTGGGTGAGCTATGCTATCTGCAATCACTCACACTATTAATATAATCAGCTCTAAAGTCACAGCGCTTCAAGGAAAGGGGAACTTCCCTGCAACTAATTTACCGTCACAAAATGCAGAACTCTTTTACCTTCAGCCTCGGCAAACCTGTCCGGCACACTACTCTCTTTAAAGTCTTAATGCAGGAGGACCATCTTTTTTTTTTTTTTCATTTTAAGTGTCTTAACTCTCTTGAAATGACAATACAGAGCATTGACAGTCCATTTTACATAGATGAATTTAGATTATATGTTGTTTTTTTTTTTTTTTTGAGAAGCTACATTGCAGTCATGGTAGTATCACTCTTTGCCTTTAGGTACCTTTACTACCATCTTGCCTGGGTCTGATTACATTTTATAAAAATTATCATAGGTCTTGTCAGTCCCTTTCACTGTCTCTGCACAACTGAAGCATGTCTTAATCCACCCAGCCAAAAAATACATTTTATAACGCTAGCTCATCATGGATCATGGAAATTGGAGCTGTACTTCACAGATGTCTGTGGGAATCACCTAATAGCATGTACTCTGTATGACATAAGTATGTAAAAGAAAATCAAAACTACAGATCCTGGTGTTGAATACCAGTCCAGCTGCTTATGTAGCATTTTAGTGAAAAGAGAGCAGTTTTATAAATAACCTGTTAAATAACACAAACAACCCACTTTTATGACACACCTTACTTGTCTATGAAACAAACCTCTCACCCCACCAACTTACAGCATCATAAATTCCTTAAAGAACTCAAGTGTGCATGTGTATGTGCTTGTCAGGGGTACAGAATGGGGGAAGATTTTGGGGTGTGCTGTCATATGGCATTAGGAAGAAGTGTTTCGTTTTATGTTTCCAACAGTTTGCACTTGGGCCTTGTTAGCATTAGCACTGTAATTAATACTGCTGCCCCCATATAATGCCTACCCTAATGAATGCAGGAAGGACCCTGTTACTCTATTGTGTCATTTTCCTACACAAGTGTAGCACTCTCCTTTGTTGCATTTCTGTCCTAATATTTGGAGATATGAGCTAGGCTAAAAAATATCTGATGTTCTGATGAGTGCTTTCACATGCTACCAGTTACCATACTGACAACCACAGAGTCAGTATGATAATAAAATTCAGAGACTGGTGCCCTGACTCAGACATTTTTGTAATCCAGTTCCTACCAGAAAAAAGCAAATTGATCTTTTTGATGTAGAATTTAATTTTCTATTGAGAAGTGAATGTTGACACTTTCATGAGCTGTAATATATTTTCCAATGCTAAGGCTGAATGCTGTATAGAATCTAACTAGTTTGATTATCAACTTCAGTATTTAATGAAATTGGCACACGACTAGAGGCATCCTCATCCTAGGGAGAATGCGACAATTTCCCAGCCATATGCAAGCTTCAATTATATAGGGGGATAAAGCCCCAACTATTGCCCGGTGACAGTGGTTCAATGGCTGACGCACTTGACAAACTTGGCAGTTGAGAATAGGTGTGCTTCTCTTGGGGAAGATGACAGAGCCAACCATACAATGGCACAATCCCTCAGAGGATAGATGGTGATGAAATGTGTGACCTGGAGTTGGGCATTAACCTTACCAACTGCCTAGTGGTAGATTTCAATGTGGATGTGTGAAAGCATTTACTCACATTGGGAAGGCACTGTGGCCCTCTGCAGTGACACAGATCACACATTCCCCAGCCCAGGGTTGTGTCTTTGGCCATACAAAAAAAAACACCCTCATTGCTGGGATAACAGCAATGGCATAAAGTATCATTGGAGCTACCTGACTAACAGCCCCTTCTGTTTAGCTCTTTCCTTGATGTCAGGGAAAATTCCAGGGAAAGGAATACAACTGCCACATTTAACTAGTGATAGCTTAATGGTCAACAGATGGGGGGCAGAAACTAAACAGAAAATACATTTCTGGTCCCATCTTTAGAAAAATCTTATGAAGCTTTGTATTAAAGAACAGCACAAAAAAGGAATATGTGGGGGGGGGGGAAAGAATAGCACGGCACTGTAGTCATCAGATGCGGCTATTTACCTATCAACTCAATCTGGAACAATTCTCCATGCAGGCACTGTTAATACTCTTTACTACTGTTAATACTCCTTAAATATTAACCCCATACATTACGTGGCAGATGGATAAGTGGTTCCCTTGTCAGTTGGTGGTACCTTCTCATCTAATAGATTTATCACTAGTGTAGTCTCTCTTGGCTCAGTGCTGGGTACCTTTCTCTTTGGCATCTACTCCGATGATGTCAAGTCAGACGGCTTGGATCTGTGACTGAAGTTTATAGCGGACTACATACTGGATGCCATTGATGATTCCCCCACATACTCATATTCCCAAAACGAACTAGAGTCAGCATCTGGTGTTCTGCCTATGGTGTTACATTTAATGCAAAAAAAAAAAGGAGTGCAGTGGTATTTGGGAAACAAGTCTTCCCAACTGATCATCACATAAATGGATCCCTTGTTAAGGTCAGGGTCAGTACAATTGTTAGACATCTAGACAATTTCATTGACCATGGACTGCCCTTTGATCAAGTGTCTGTTACAGCAAAGAAATGACTTTCATTGCCCAGTTACTTATCAAAGGTGCAGCAACAACATTCTCCCTCACTAGGCCAATCAATTAGTATGACACTACATCTGGTATGTATTTGAAAGGTCTCACCATTTCCTAACTGGCAGAATCAAGAGGCTAGACTCCCTGAATAGATTAAAAACTAAAAGGTCTTTCACTTTTTTTACCCATCTCATACATACTCCTTGGTGGAGACATCTGTCTTGCCTGTCAGACTATAAAGAACCCTTATTTTCTTAATCTTCTCCACCTCAGAAACACTAGCAATATTAGGAATGCTCCAGAACTCTCATCTGTCCATATTTTGCAGCTGGAGGAACATTCCTATTTTCACACCTGATATACACTGTCCCTATTTTTGGAGGTATGTTCTTATCTTATGTTCAGATTTGATTCATCACATAAACATTTCTCTGAATCCCCCTCATCACGTGTTTTTTGAAGTTGTCTAGTACATAGAAAAGCACACTAAATTTGAAGAAAGATGACTGACATCTCACAACTCCTTTTTCTGAAGCAAAAATAAATGAATGACCTTGTGTGATACAACTTACACTGTCTCTGATAATGCGCTTACATTTTTCCATCATTTTTTGTCCCTATTTGCCTTTTTTTAAGTTGTTTCTAAGTAGAATCCCACATTCCTACAGGAAGTGGGAAGAATTGTGTCTCGTTTGGTATTCACATCTTATGTTAATTGTCTGTACAGATTTTTAGCAGGAAGTTCCTATTTTTAAGAGCCTTTGTTCCTCTTTTCAGTGTCTACAACTAAAGAGGCATGGAACTCTCTCTCAAAAACTGTCAGCTTAAATCACATTATTAGGAATTCTCAAATGATATATTTTCATTACCCAAAGGACTCCCTAACTGTGGGAAAAAATCCCCTTATATGTTAAACAGTGTAACACTATAGCTCTCTACAAGTTAAAGTCTGCATGACTTGATAGGTTCACATAAATTTATCCCCAGGATTAGTAGTATGGTCCTCATCAACACATAAAGTAATTATGCTCTATACTTTCTAAGGTGCATGGCTAGGCTACATACACTGTACACATTACACACACACATATATATATATATATATATATATATATATATATATATATATATACTTAGTATTAAACTATAAATCAAAGGAATGTTTGCAGTTAACTGATGAGAAATGGATTACTGTTAAACTTGGAATCTGCAGCACATTTCGTACTTTATAGACTATCTAAACCAGGGCTCCATAATGCAGTTTGAAAACACGTGTACAAAAACCGGTGCTGTATTTCCATCGAAAGCATGATTAATCATACGCCTAGCCACAATATGTACAGATAACGCTCTCAATTTGCAGAGCAAATATGAGAAGCGATAGTGGTTTTAGACGATTTCTAAAACAGGAAACACACCGGTTCTGTCTTAGAAAGTCACACTGTCGCTATTTTAGAAATCAGGGAAGGCACTGTTTGCCTTGGGTCAGTTCATCTGTCAGACCAGCTCTTTCCCTAGTCACTCATAAAACTAGTAGGGACCTCCATAACAGTTATCTATTTTTGTTGATCGGGATGGAAAAGTCCGACTAGACAAAACCCATTTTCAGCGGGTGACCGGGAAGAAAAGGTCCACTAACAGGAAATTAATAGGCAAAGAAGCAAGCTGCAAGTCCTGCAATGATAATAAGGAAAAAATGTAAAACTGGGAACCTCATTTGCTTTTCTGTTGAAAAAACATAACCACTTCTTTCTATGAGCCAAGTGGAACTCTAAGACTTCACTGTTGATTTAATAAATCATCTGTCAACAGCAGTCCAGACCACACATGCTGTTCTGCATCATATCAGACTGCATATTTCAGACGGTGTGTGTGTAAGGGGGGGGTTTAGTGTTCAAAAACTGTAACTTTCTTCTGATGAGGTAGTGCTGTAAACCCAACCAAGAAGAAAAATAAATTATGGGTGTTTAGTCGCAGTTGTTCTACTTATGTGAAGGAAACTATTTTGTTGGTCATACCCTTTCAGAATACATACCAGAAGCCAGCAAAGAAATTAATCAGATGCTGAAAACAACAAATACAATTTAATTAAGTAAATATAATATATGCGTTTTGCACACAACGGTAACCCTATTACCAAGATAAAGCTAACATTATGACTTAGAATAATCAATAAACCGGTCACAAAGTAAGAAAGAAATTGGGTAATCATATGTCAAAGGCATATATCATGAATCAAAATAAGGCTTACAACTCGGTAACACTTGATTCAAAATATAATTTCACCAGTGAGGCTAGCACACTAAATTAATTTTAAACTTTAAGATCTGTACGTGCTTTCTGATCTTTAGCCGCTGAAAATTGTCTTACGGATACGGAGATGTGGTCATCGCTTGGGAAATACTCATGGACTTTGTTGAAAATATGGGAAAACGAACTGCGGCGGTGTTGGGTGCTTCTAGGAAATATTCTACTCTAGAATCAAGAAGTACAGTAGCGATTCATTGAAAAGTCAGGGGTAATAGATTCCCCATACACAAAATTCCCTCTCTTCATTCAGGAAACTTTTGTACTGACCCAGCCCACAACCCACACTTCCCACCCACCTGCTTTACGATGGCTATAGCGGAGTACCGAACCCTGGTCGTAAAAAAATCAGTATATGGAGACTCACCTGTCTATTCTCTCCAGACAAAGCGCCCCATGTCCCTTTCAGGCTGAATACAAAAATAGATTTGCTCACCTGCACTTTGCAAGCCAGAAGCTGAAACACAGTACACTCTTCACCCAAAGCTCAAATCACCTTTTTCTTACTCCGAAACATGTATAGTCTCCACCCCGCTCATGCAACAAACTACAAGCAAGTCCAAGAAAAATCAGAAAACTTTTTTTTTTTTTGCTGGGAACTTGGCAAATTCGAATCTGTCAGTTCCGGGTTGACAGAAGTTACTCAGATTGCAGCTCCTCCTACAGAGATTCTATATTTTCCCAAGTAGCACTACTGCCCCCAATGCTACAAAAGAAGCGCTAAAGCAGTGGCTGTAGTAATCGCACCCCCCCCCCAATTTACCACCGCCGGCCACCCCCACGCAACTTAAGAGTGCACAGCAAACAGGAGAGACTTTGTGCAAGTTAACCCGTTTTTAATAGAGTTTGCAAATGTAAACGACAACAATTATAGCAAAGACAGCGCGCTCTGCTTCATAGCACACACTATGCCATCTATGCAGCGCTTTGCGCACTGCAAGGTCGTGTTTACAGTTGCTAAGGACTGTGTGGGCCAACCGACATAACACTCAGTAGCCTCGACAACGAAGTGGTAGTCCTGGTGATCGACTCCTTACCTTTTGATCCCAAAAATAAACATGCAGAAAGCGATTGCCAGTGTTACAAACCCTTTGCTACAGCAGAGCAGCGTACTGTTGTGAGTTTGTGACTATCCCGCTGTGTTAAACTTTTCGCCCAAGCAATGGCATCTTGTCTTTTTGCAAAAGCTTTACAATCTAAATAAGCACTACTTTACTTTCTCGGTGAAACTAAAGTTACTGCAATCAGATAGCAACGAGGCAAATTATATCTTAATGACCAAAGCGCAGCCTTAAAACAGAAGCGTCAGAAACTAATTTTGAGTTTCTGTTTCGGAATTTCATTTCATGTACTTGTAGAAATAAATAGGAGTAATGCATAAAAAAACGAGAATTACTACCGGGCTTCTTTCCCATTTTAAGATAAGTACAGGTGCATGTGCAATCAGTTCTCTTTTTATACTGACACTTCCCAGAAGAGAGAATATACACCATCGCGCTACAAGAAATTCCATTCATACCACTTACTACAGTATAAATGATTCATTTGGAGTCCATAGGGTACTTAGTAGACAGTTTTTTCCCCATCCAGATGGGATTTATTAGTGTCCCGAACCTCCCAAAAAAAACTTTTTTGGGGGGGGGGTAAAGGGATTCATTTGGGGGGCAAGTATGAAAATCATGGAGTCGAGAAAATAATGAACATACTTGTAAGAAATTAAACAAAAACAGAGTTAATAGGATAAGGTGTGAATTGTTGGATTTATCTAGCCGATATAACACTGGCACTTTCACAAACCCTAGTTTAGACCTGCAATAAGGAGAGAGAAAACTAATGAAGTATAGAGAGTTTCAAAATCTCCAAGGTAAAGAAGAGAACGAAGTAAGAATTTTATGGTAGAAAAAGAAACAGAGCAAATCAATCTTCTCTACATTCAACAAAGCAGAATTTTTTGTTGCTCTTTCACTTTAAACATAGACACATCTGTGGTATATTAATAAACTTGCTAATAGAAAATGCATTATATAGAGCATCCATATATTGACTTAGTTTGCAGTTTCTTCATATTGACATTACAGTACTGAGTTGCCAGCAAGAATTAAGTAGTACCAACTTGCAATGCATCCTGTAATAAATACTTCCTACACTAGTATGATTGCTCTTCCTTAGCGAAGGAGGTCAGGATAATTTCCAGTTTACATAATTTCATTTGTTGTAGGTAACTAAAATAGTCACAGAACTTAATTTCAGAAGCTTACCACCACCTCCCCCCCCCCCACTTAGCATCACATTGCAAGATGCAGTGGTGTTATCTAGCCAGATGTCACTTATGCTGAAGTGATTCACTGCAGTGGTGTGCTGTACTGGCATGAGACAGTGGTGAACTGCAATGGCAAAGCAGTGCACTGCTGTGATACAATGGTACCCTGCAGAAGTGTTATACATTAATGCACTGCACTATGACATAGAGGTGATATACCTTTTATTACACCAACATACATTTTAAAATTTTTCGAGTGCTCAGACTAAATACCTTCATCAGGAGTTAATACATTACTGTGCTTTAATATCCATTTGTGTCAGGAAATGTAGACTAGGGTACAGCGTCCCTTTCCCATTAGTTAAGAAAAACCTTAAAATACAATTGGAAAAAACCCTCATTGTGTAGAATGATTGCTTACCATAACTATAACTCAGACACAAATAGTGAGATTGTATGTGTCACGGACAGAAAAGTTAACAGTTTAGGCTGTGGTCTGTCATAAAACTAAGGCCCTACTGCATAATTCATTATAATTGTTCATCTAAGACAGAAGAAGAAAACAATCAACATTAGTGCAGGTCACCTAGTTTGCCACTTAATGGTGAGATAAATCACCGTAAATGAAGATTTGCCATAGGATTAGCTAAATAAAGAGAAAAAACAAAAAATATTTTCTATCTTAACATAAAATCTGTGAGAGGTAGATATTTTAGTTTAAAATATATATATATATATATATATATATATATATATGTATATATATATGGGTTCACTTTATAACATCGAAATACTGAAATGTCGAATTTCAGTATCTCGAAGCTATAAAGTCGAATGTTAAAAATAGCGAACGTTCATAACCGCGAATTTGACGTATGTCGAAAATGTCGAATTCGCGGTTATGAAGTTGTGCTATGTAATGTACGGGTTTGTGTTTTGTTGGTGCGCGGTGCCGTGTTTGGATGCAGGTGTTGTGTCAGGAAAGTGAGTGTTTTGTAAGGGTTTTGAGTGGGAGTTAGTGTGTGTGTGAGGGATTGGAGAATGTGTGTGTGTGAGTGAGCTTTTTTGTTGTGTTTGTGCGATCTCGGAGTTAGTATATATAAGTAGGGGGGTGTGGGGGGTGCAGCCCCTATAGGGGTGCAGGTGGGCTTGCCCCCTGCTTATGTGTGTGTGAGTTGTGTATGTGTGTTGTTTTCTTGTTTATGTTGTGATGTGGGTGTTGTGTTGTATGTTTAGTGTAGTGTGTGCGGTGTTTTCGGTTATGTGGTTTCGCGGTTTTTGTTTGTCGGTGTTTTGTGGATTCGGTTTTATAGTCTCGAGATACTGAAATTCGATATTTCAGCATTTCGAGGTTATAAAGTAAATCCATATATATATATAACAGCAATAATGTCTAGGTCATAATTAATAATGTGCTATAAAACTCAACATCCTAGGGAATAAGATGTTAGTTTAGAATATGTGGTTGAATTAAACTAATAGTGTCCATATGTGGACAAGAAAGCATGACCACCCTAACATAAGTTACAATGCTGATAATATTCTCAAAGACAATAGCCTCCTGCCCTGGTTCAAGATAGTAAATTACCACCCTCCCAAATTACCAGGCTAGAACCTCCCAGTTACTGGCTCTCTCTTTTTAATAAGCCAAATAATTACAAACATAAATGCTAATTTATTACACAGCAGCCTGGACAATTCATACCAGGGGCTTGTCACCAGTTAGTCATAAACACCCTCTCGTCAATTAATAAAGAACTAAATGGATGACTAGCCACAAACATTTAAAAAATTCACATTTTAAAAGTGAATAACTAAAATACTTTACTTAGAAACAAATGAGTTACATATGAGTTGAAATTGCTCAAGGAAACAGAAAATATTTTTTTTAAATAAATAGAATACAATAAAGAAAACATCTGGCTTTGAAGCTTGATGTCTTTCTATTTTAAATAAAATATAGTTACTGAATCTTAAATTAAACTACCTGACTTTCCAGGCAGAGAGAAAGAGAGAGACATGCTGAAATAATTCATAAGTCACAAGTCACAGGCTGCAGGACAGTTATCCTTTTGTTCTTTCTTCTCATCTGTTTGGTTTATATCTTTTCCTATAGATGACAGATGCAACTGAGCAGACTGTCACACTTACATATGAATGAGTCTGTTTTTCTGGTCTTGACTAGCTATCATCTTAAAGAAAACTGCACATTTATGACTTGTTACCTTCCTGTCCTAGCAAAAAACAAATATCTTGTAAACAGTGCAGAACAAGTATATTTTCACATCCTATGTATAACTTGCACGATTTCCATCAAAAGGCAGTAACAACTTCACTTTAACATATGTGTGTTTCCATTTCACAGCAAAAGGTCATAGGTTCATACATCTTTCCATGCTATTGAGAAATGCACATATTGCAGATTAGACATATTTTAATTTATATACTGTAGGCTTTACAAGGATGATGTATAACTCACATATTTGTTACATTCCTAGTAAGAATGAGTGGCATATTTATTCTCAGAAAACAGTGGCATATTAATTAGCAGACATCGCAATAACATACTGAATTAAATTTTTATTGTAAAGCCACAATATTTGAAAAACACAATCCAAACAGTGTCAGTTTGAAAGAGCTAACAGCTTCCAGACATCTTTCCACATCTAAATACTAGAGCAGTCTACCTGCATGATCTGCGAGTCTCTAACTACTGTTGTAGGCTTCCATTATATTGCACTGTATTATTTGGACATTAGATCTACATTGTTTATTCCATAGCCCTAATCAGTTGCTACTATATGATAGTGTGTGTGTATTTCATAAGTCCTAAACAGTCAGACCATTGTGACATACTGTTGATAACATAGTTGGTTTGTGTCAGGGAGTTGCAAGACTGAGATTTTGTTTTTTTTTTTCACAGAAAGGTCATACGCAGTATCAAATATTCCTCTGCCAATACAGGTATAGAGTAAAGAAAGTCATACAATGAATGTAGTCCAGCCTCATCACCATCAACCCCCCCCTTTCCCCATTTTTCTACATGGGATCATGGTGGTGTGTTAACTGTTGCCATCTCTCCAATTCAATACCACTCTCCTACCTTCTTCAACAGTCATGCCTAACTGTCACAGATATTCTCTCACACAATCCATGCACCTCTTTGTTGGATGCCCTAATTTCCTCTTGCCCTCCTCTTGCCTGTCAAAAATCTTCTTCACCAAATCGTCTTCTGCTTATGTGCTCAAACCATTGTAATTTGTTATCTTTAACATTCTCTGCAATTGAAACTACTTTGGCTTCTGTTTTGATGTCCTCATTTCTCCATCTATCCCACAGTGTGTATCCTACCACCCATCTCAGGCACTTCATCTCCATCACCTCTAGCTTTCTGAAGTAGTCTGCCTTTACTGTCCAGATGTCAGTACCAGAAAGTAGTGCTGGTCACACCAATGTTTGTACACTACTTTTCAAATTATTTGGAATTCCTCTATCATGTACTACGCTTGACTCTATGTATCTCTTGGTTACACCCCTTTGCTTTGACCTCCTCATTCACACTTCCTTTCTTTTCAACCACCCCTCCTAGATACTTGACGCTGTTAACCTGTTCCACTATTTTCCCTTCTATATTAATTATCATCCTTTTCTGATTTATCCCTGTTGCTGCAAATTATATCTGTCTTATCTGTACTCAGTTTCATCGTATGTGCTTTCAGTTTTGAATTCCACTCCCCTATCCTTTACTGAAGTTCTTGTTCAGAGTCTGCATGCAATGCCACATTATCTGCATATATCCACTCAAACCTGTTTGTTAATGTAGTCCATGACCAGTATGAAACATACCCACTATCTCTGGTGAACCCCCCTGTGAGATCAAATACTATTCATATTTGTCATTGGCTCCTTGTACATAGCCTGCATTAATTTTACCAGTGTTTTGGTGACTTTGAACTACCACAGGACTGAGCAAATCAGCTTTCTTGGGACCTTGTCATATGCTTTCTCCAAGTCTAGGAATGCCCACTTGGACTGCCTCTATGTAAACACTGAGTCAGTTGTGCTGCATCTTGATCTGATTCTGAACTGCTCATCTCCCATCTTACTTTCTACTACTCCTGTATTAATTTAGCATCTTCTCCAGAACTTTTGTGCAGTGTTATAGGCGTTTGATACTTCTGTACTACTCTAAGCTGAAAATGCCCCCCTTTGTTCTTGAACACTAGCACTAGTATAATTTTTCTCCAGTCATCTGGGATGCACCTTTCTCTCCACACTGCTTGGAGTACCCTCAGAAGCCATTTCTCTTCCATCTCGCCCAATCTTGATCATATCTGATCTCATCTGACCCTGCTGTTTTCACAGACTTCACTTTCATTAGTGTTGTTCTCGTTTCTTCTAGGGTGAACTCTTCCACTTCTTTCATCATAGGCTGTGTCTGGGATAGTGTAGTTTCTTTGGGGTTTTTTTTTTTTCATTTAGAAGCTGCTGGAAGTACTCTTTCCATCTGCCTTTGAGGTCCAATGGATTGTTGAGCATTTTTTTTAAACAAGAAACATCTTTATTAAATTTTCACTTATTACATAGGTAATTAAACATTTATATAAATGAAAACAAACCATTTTGGTATAATTTTAGTTGCAAACATTATACATCACTTATAATCTACCCAGTTGTTGCTTGTCATATCCATTTGAGCTTATGTCACATCTTATAAACGTTTTTGGTTTATTGAAAGCCCTCAAACAAAAAAAAAAATACTCCCAATACACCCCTAAAACCTGTTAACCTAATACTAACACACAAAACTATGTACATCTTCACATATTGAAGATTTATCAGATTTATCCTCCTAATAGGAACAATTGTCCCAAACTGGCAGTCACATTCATAGACTTGGGTTAACCTAAAATGAAAGTTATCCATGCAAAGACACATGGTACAGCCTGTTTATACTAAGTGCTGTCTTGGTTTTGTCTTATCTTTATTGCTGTCCAAGAATGGGATAAAGACTTGAAAGTTTTCAGAAAACATTATCTCCTAGCCATTGAAAGAAAGTAGTATTCTGTTTGTATTGCTCTTATCAGATCGTCTCCAGTGGAGACATAAGAACCAGATACAGAGTTGCTTTTACAAGCATGTATTTATTTGCTAGATGAAAGCTTTATTATATTCAATGCTCTTTTTTGTTTATTAGATTTCTCTTCAAACTTATTACTAGATCAAGCCAAGGGCCTTAAACCAGTCATTACCCTATGCAAGAATGAGAAAAAGCACATCAATGTTTGTATCATGCTCTTTTGACTAGACTTTTCTTCTTTTTTTACATTGCAGTGCATACATTTCTTAAAAGTGAACAAGGAGAGAGAAGAAGGGAAAAAACAGGGGCACCTGTTTACTTTAGTATCCCCTTACACTTGAAAATAACTGACAAAACTGTACTTTATTGCATGCAGATTGTATCATGCAATATAAAAATACTACTGTTTACAACACAATATTGTTTTAATTACAGTTAACTCTCTCGCTCCCCACTTCCCCTCTTCTAAATGTTCTTCCAAATATGGACATGAAGTAGGGCATATGCTTTAGAGCTTCCTACAAATTTAACAAAGTCAAAAAGCCCAATATATCCAGGTTTTCTTGTTCTGCATGTTTCATAAATATAATTAATATATTTCAATCTCACATTTATTTGTCAATTTACAAGTTGCTGGTTTTATTCCTGTTTATCTCTATCTCACAAATCCAGTCTCTGCTTCATTTCCAACATACTCTTGGTTCTTCTAGTCAACTCTTGTGCTTTTTTTCTGTCTCTCAATCATTTTTCCATTGCCACATTGGAAAAGATTTCACTGGCACAGTCTCTCTGTGGTCTTTATTACCAGAAGAACAAGAAGCAGAATCTCCTGTTTCACAGCTCACTTTTTGTTGGACAAACTTATTTCTCCCTTTGCATGTTCTGCATCAAAAAATGATTTTGTCCCTCCAGGAAAGGATATTCTGAAAATAGCTGGGTACAGCAGTTTGAATTTTGTGCCTGCTTCTCAACATTCCCCAATTAGTGAAATAAATTTACTCTTCTGCCTGGTGTACAGTGAGTAATCTTTTCCCACCAACACTCTGCTGTCTCCCACTTTTAGTACTTCGTCCTTATGCCATAGCTTTGTCAGAAGCAACTCCTGCTGGCAGGATTGCATATTTACTATTAAAGGCCTAAGTTGCTTTCACATGGCCAGGTTTGGAGCATACACACAATGTGCCCTTTCAATTAACAATTCTTGCTGTGGAATACTAGACCAGTTGCTTATTTGTGTTTTCTTAAAATTAATACAGTCTCCTCCTTCCAGCTTCTCTGGTACAGCAGAAAATCTCACATTTTCTCTATATGTTCTGTTCTATAATGCTATTATTTTTTGAAAGAACTCTTCTTATGCAGTCTCATATTCAGCCACCTTTTCATTTCAACCTCTGATTTCTTTGCAGTTTTACCACCTCATCTGAAAAATAAGTTATGTCTAACAATAACGTTCCATCTGAGTTGTTGATATTCTTTCCAGTCATCACTGATGGGTTTGCTTCTGAGCCCTCAGAACTGATTTGGCCTAATACCAAGCTCACATACACCAAAAACTCTCAAGCTAAGCTGCTACCCACAATGCCCTTCTCTTTTACCTCAGATCGAATTTGCACGCAACATATAGGAGAAAAACAAAAATCAGAAAACAGAGGCCACTTCTGTGCAGAAACCCTGAAACACCACAAGAACCCAGAAGATCCACCAGGAGCCTTTGGTGGGGGATCGAGGGAGGGTGTGATGACTGGAAGAAGATCAACAACTCAGATGGAATGTTATGGTAAGACATAACTTCTTTATCTGAAGTTGTTAATCTTCTTCCTATTCATCAGTGATGGGACAGAATCCCAAGCTACTTGGAGAACCTGGGTGGCCCTTATGGAAGAACATTCCTGTGAATCATTGAGCCGAAGGCCGCTCTCCCCCTGGAGACCAAATCGAATTTGTAATGTTTGATGAAAGTATGGGGTTTAGCCCAAATGGCTGCTGCACAAATGTCGTCCATGGAAGCCCTGGAGTGAAAGGCAACCAAAGTTGCAATGGCTCTCATTGAATGAGCTTTGATATGAACAGGTTTAGATTCATTCGCTAGGGATTATGAAAAGGTAATAAATCTCTGAGCCATTTTGATAAAGTAACTTTTGATACATCACATCCCATTCTTGGACCAGAAAAGAAAATGAAAAGCTGATCTGACTTGTGGAAAGACTTCGTCCTGTCCAAGTAGAAACGTAGTTGTCTATGTACATCCAAAGAATGTAGACAGTATTCCCTCTTGTTGGAATAATTTGGAAAAAACACACGGAGTTCAATGGACTGGTTAATAGAGAAGTCAGATACCACTTTGGGAAGAAAGGATGGATTAGTACGAGGAGATACTCTGTCTTTATGGAAGACTAGATATGAGGTCTTGATGCATAAGGCTTGCAACTCAGATATCCATCTGGCTGATGTGACCGCTACCAAAAACAGATATTTCCATGACAGGAATTTAAGATCACAGCAGGCTCAAAGGGGGGGTAGAGAGAGAGAGAGAATGTAGTACCAGAGAGAGATTCCATGTCTCTACAGGTTGCCTGATAGGGGGTCTGTTATGGAAAATTCCCTTGAGAAAGGTCTTGCAAAGGTGAGTGGAGATAAGAGGAATACCATCCAAACCATTATGAAAGTTGGAGATAGCTGCTAAATGGATTCTAATAGTAGAAGCTGATGCCCCATTGTCAAACAACTCAGAAAGGTACTGAAGTATAGTAGCTGTAGAAGTTGAAAAAGGGTCTAGCATCCAATTATTAGACCAGATAGTGAACCTTTTCCATTTGTCTCTGTAGAGTTTTCTGGTTGATGGTTTATGGGAGGTCAGAATAATATCACGGAGAGGAGAGGGTTTCTTGCCTGACGACTAACTGAAGTGGAGAAACCAAGCTGTCAGTTTGAGAGTGGACAGATTTGGGAGAGTCAACCCTTGGGAGTGAGAGATTAGGTCCTGATGAGTGTCCAGGATCCATGGGGGTTGTAAATAGGTGAGGCCAGAGGAAGGGGAACCATACTTGTCGAGGCCAGAAAGGGGCAGTGAGAATCACTTTGCATCTCAACCAAATTGCTTTCTTTAGAAAAAGGGGTATTAGAGATATTGGAGGATAAGCATAGAAGAGATCCATGGGCCAATCATGAGTCAAAGCATCTCTCGGTGATTCCCCATCTGGGGGAAAGAGGGCAAAGTAGCTGCTGCATTTTTTTGTTTGAAGGGGAAGCAAAAAGATCACAACAAGGCTGGCCCCAACAGCTGAAAATTTCTGCCATAACATTTGGGTTGAGAGACCACTCATGTGGATGGAGGATGCATCTGCTCAGTCTGTCAGTAATCACATTGGAGCTCCCTGGGATATGCATTGCTATCAGAAAGCGGTTGGAAGCTATCGCCCAAAGCCAAATTCTCATGGCCTCTCGACATAAGGGGTAGGATTTGGTCCCTTCCTATTTGTTTATGTACCAAACTACAGACATATTGTCCGAGTGTATTGCAATTTTTCCTGACAGAAGGAGCAGATGAAGTTCCTGCAATGCTAACAGCACCTCTCTCAACTCCAGGATGTTGATATGGAGGTTGGCCTCCAAGCTGGACCACATGCCTTGGACTGTCTTTCCCTGAAAATGCCCCCCCCCCACCCTATCAGGGAAGCATCCGTGGTCACTGTGGCATTGGGTTGAGGAGTCTGGAAGGGGCAGCACCAAAGATGTTCATCTGCTCTCATCCACCAAAGAAGGTCTTGCTTGCAGGAATTGGTGATGAGGATCTGTGAGTTTAGAGGATGAAGACTGGATACCCACTGGGACAAAAGGAGCCATTGTAACAGTCTCATATGCAATCTTGCCAGGGGAACGATCGGGATGGCTGCCGCCATAAACCCCAGAGCCTGTAGAACATCCCTTGCTGACACCTTCCTTCGACAGAGTATCACTTGTACTTGTAATCTTAACCTCTGAAGTCTGTGAGGTGGGAGAGAGATCTGCCTTGTTTTGAGTATTGAATACTTCTCCTATAAACTCCAAATGTTGGGTAGCATGAAGATTGGATTTTTCCCAGTGCATTTTGATGCCTAGAAACTTCACCAGTGCTAGAGTGTAGTGGAGGGCCATGACAAGTAGGTGCTTGGTGGGAGCAGAGAGGAGCCAATAGTGTAGATAGGGAAACACCTGGAATCCCTGAAGTCTCAGATGAGCTGTTACCACTGCTAGGCATTTTATGAACACACTGGAGGCCATCGAGAGACCGAATGGCATGGCTCTGAAATGGTAGTGATTGGCTCCCAGCTAGAAGTGGAGACTCCTAGAGCATTTGTCCATTTTGATGTGGTAATATGCATCCTGGAGGACTATCGAGCACATCCACACACCCTCCCGAAGAAATGGGATAATGGATTGTATCATGACCATGCGGAATTTGGTTTGAACCACTGATTTTTTTTAATTGGCTGAGATCTAAAATGAGTCTCCAGACTCTGGTCTTTTTTGGCACCAAAAAGAATCTCGAGTAAAAAAAAGGATCCACACTGGTCTGGGGGGACTTATTGGATGACTTGTTTTTGACACAGCTTTCTTATTCCTGAATCTGCCTCTTCCCTTTGACTGGGTGGAACATCAGGAAGACATTTTGGAGGTTTTGGGAAAGATATTAGAGGGATGTAATAACCTCTGGAAATTATTCTCTGCACCCACTGATAATTTGTAATAGCGTACCAAGCAGCTTGGTGCAGAGAAAACAGAGCCCCAACTGCTACCAGAGGAAAGCAATTGGGCAGCGCTTCTGGAGCTCTGATAAGGTCATCTGGATAAAGAATCCCTGGGGTCCTGGTTCCGGGGACCCCCTCTGCCCCTAAAGGGGCATCTTCCACTATTGGAACCCCTTCTGCCTCTGGGGGAATCATCACCACGTGCACTGCCGAAAGGGCCTTGAGATTTTTTGTGCCATATCTTTCCACTCTTCTGGTTCCTAGAGAAAGAGCACTGAGGTTTGGAAAGACGCAGGCCAATGGCAGACAAAGTTTTTCCATCCTGCTCACACCTGGCTAATGTGTCCTTTACTTTGGAACCGAACA
Organism: Protopterus annectens; assembly: GCF_019279795.1. Lineage (NCBI taxonomy): Eukaryota > Metazoa > Chordata > Ceratodontiformes > Protopteridae > Protopterus > Protopterus annectens. Next base: position 1,922,084,282 of record NC_056741.1, on the reverse strand, counting down.
AAGGGATAGTTTGATAGGGGCATTCAAGAAGGAAGACTTGAAGGAATCCGGGAGATCACAAATGCGCATTCAGGTGTGGCATCTCATAACTACACCTGAACCCGCAGCTCTAGCTGCCCCTTTAGTTGAGTGGGACAGCAACCTCATGGACGAGTTGGAGATCGACTCTAGGGTAGCAAGCTGAGAAGCAACTTTATTGCGTGCCCCATCAGAAACTTGTCCCACGAGGGTTCCAGAGAGTTTGGAGATGAGATCCCTTTGGAGCCTCGTAAAATGTGCCGAATAATTCAGAGACCTGACTGCAAAGGTTGCTGAGGCAAAGACTCGCTTCCCTAATCTGTCCACCACCCAAGACTCTGTTGGGTGGGTGGACAGTAGGACTTTCCTCCGCAAGGGCCTTTTTTGTGGCAGCTACCACCACCATAGCATCTAATGGCAAGCCTCTAGACCAATGGGGGTGTTCCTCTGGTGGTGAAAGTATCTTGTCCAGTCTCCAAGGAATGGCCTCAATGGTATCAGGGTTCTTCCATGCATGATGCATGATGAGCTAGACTAACTCATCGGGAGGTGGGGTCACCCAAGAAGTAGAGGGCCAAGAACGGAAGGCCTGCAGGAACACAGACTCCTCTGAGGAAGGATTGGAGGGCTTCCAGTCATCCCTCTGCTTCAATATTTCCAGGATGTCTCCAAAGGAGACATCGTCAGGGGGTGACCGTGGGGACCCTTTCCCATCATTGTAATTCTTATCTTCAGTGACAGACTCCTCTGGGTAGTCCAGGTGTTTCCTCTAGTCCAGGTGTTTCCTCTTACATGCCTTCTTTTGAGCGGGTTCTTCAGTGGGAGCGTCTGAAGAAAACTCGGAAGGGAGATTACCCTGTATAGGGGTTTCCTGAGGCTTGCGCTCTCGGTGACCTTGGGAGGTGGCCCGTGATAGCTGCAGCTCAAAGAGAGCAGAGGGAAGGTCCAACGTAGGAGGAGCACTTCCAAAAGCAAGCACCCTCTCCATCACCCGAAAAGCAGGCCCGGAACAGAGGAAGACGATCTCGAAACCAGGGTCACACCCCGCTCTGCTCAGCCCACTCCCAGGAATGGAGCCTCAAGAAAAACCAGGGCAGGTGTCATCCCCGGATCCGAAGTTGGAACCAGTGAAAAACCCAAAACCATACCAGGAGCCAAGGGTTCCACCCTCCCCCAAGCATGAGATTGAGGAAGGGATGGTTCTGAAGGAACCGAAACCCGAAGGGGCCTTGAAGCCTCAGAGAAAGTCACTGTCAGCACCGAGGAAAGGGTTCCCCCAATGATGTCGGAGCTACGGGCTTTGGAACTGCAGGATCCAAGGGAGGAGAATAAGTGGGAGTCATGGGGTCAATAGACCCAAAACCTGGAGTGGGGTGGGTTTTTGGAAAGTTTGTAATCCCTCTGGCTGTCAACAGCTGATTGAACAGATGCACCACATCCAATTCAGATAGACTCCTGGTGGACCTTACCGACACTCCTGAGGGAGAGTCAGATCGGTCCAAAAAAGGGTTATAAGCTTGTCCTGAAAATGGATCCAAAGATGGGGAGTACTGGGTCCGTGGTGTAGGAAATGTCGGCACCGAAGATTCCAGCTTTGAGACAGGCAAAAGGGGCACTATTGGTGCTGAGAAAGGGCTCAGAGCCAAGGGGATAGTTGGAGTGGAAGTCATTATAGGTTCCAAAGAGATAGTCGGGACCGACTTCAAACAGAGAGGAGCGAGGTTGGTGCCGAGGTTACAGAAGGCAATACCTCACTTGGAACCATAGAAGTCAGTGCCGAAGGCGGTGCCGACGTGGAAGTCATAGTAATATCCACAGAGACCACTGGAGCTATACTCGGAACTGAGGTGGTCGGAGCCGAGGTGGCGATCTTGTGCTCCGAGGAATACCTGTGGGCCTTATGCTTATGAGGCTTACCCTTATCACTGGCTGGTAAAGAGGGGTCAGAATGAGGACGTTTCTTGCCCTTCAATGGAGGGGTTGAGACCTCTGACACAGAAAGGGCCTCTGAAAAAGGTGAAGAAAGCAGGCTTTTCAAAATAAGCTTATTTTTCCTTTCATTCAGTGTCCGCTGACTGGAACTGACACAAATCTGGCAAGGAGGCTTCACAGACAAGTGGGAAACCCCCAGACAATAGACACAATCATCATGCAAGTCGCTATTGGGGAGTTTACCATTGCAGGAAGTGCAATGTTTGAACCCCAAAGTCCCTTTCTTTTCAGGCATATCCAGTATACAATCCAACAATCCAGAGTTAGAGAAGGATAAGGAGGAAATGTCAACAGTGGTATTAAGAATGCCACGAGGGTAGAGAAAGGAGTTTACCAACAATGGTAAGAGAAAGATACCCATGGGTAGAGCTAGTTATAGATAACAAGATAGGAAAGAGTTTTAGGAGAAAAAATGTACAAAATACCATACATTTTCAGAAAATACAACACTTTGCTGGAGAGCTCGGTGAAACGCTGCTATATGGCTGTGCAGCAAATGAGATCTAAGGTAACCAAGAGAAGGGCATTGTGGGTAGCAGCTTAGCTCGAGAATTTTTGGTGTACACGAGCTTTGTATTAGGCCGATTCGGTTCCAAGGGCTCAGAACCAAACCCATCAGTGATGAATAGGAAGAAGATTAACAACTTCAGATTATCTGCTTAAAGCTTCTTCCATTTTTGCCAGCCTTTTGTTATATGAGTTGATATACTACATTTTGTTGGCATCCAGGTTGTGCTCTTACTAGCCAGTTACTGAAATTTACCCAAAAATATGAATTTATTGTTTCTCTCTTTCTGTTTTCATACTGGGAAGAGCTGAAATTGAACTGTTACTCAATGTGCAGCCATCTTTCTAGTCTGCTATCCTCCTGAGTGGTAGAATCTGGATCCCAGGTCAAATGGCTTTGCTGCACTGTCCTTTCATCTTGCCTCCTGTATACCTAGGATGTCCGGCCTTCTTCTTACCATCATGTCATCAACTTTCAAGCTGCCTCCTATCAGTGAACCTGTATAGAGTGTAACAATTCTTAGTACATGTTTGACAGGTTGATTGGTTTTATGTCTAGCTTTCACTCAACAGAGCTATTCCAGGTAACTGAAGCTGGTTACTAGCCATCCAGAAGCTAATTGATCCAGGGTTGCTGGGCTTTATAGCAGGCACACAGTGGCCAACAGGGGCACATACACCTCTCCTCAATATGAGCATGGGTCCCTGGCATAGATTGGAGTAGACCAGGTCCTCATCCCACTTATCTCCAGCAAATGCACATGCCCATTTGGCAGCATTGGTCAGCATGACTGAATCACATAGAGCCATATTTTACACCATCAAGTGCCTATCCCTGACATAGCAAACAGTCTGTGATCAAGCAAATATAGTAGTAATTACCTGTTTACTGTTCCATGTGTGTTTTGTGTATATAACTTGCTCTTTTTAACAACTGATTACTTTCTTTCAGCAAAAAAAAAAAAAAAGAATAATAAGATGCAGCACAGCAGGTCACTACAGAGAAGAACAAAGCTCACTAGGTCACAATAGCCGACTACTCAGTTTACATAATATCATTCCTAGGATCTTTACTAGTTCTGGTTTAAGCTCTCATGTGTAATCCACCTGTCTCCAATATAAATAATTGCAAGTGCTCTTGACACTACATATGCTCTATGGATCCTAGCTTAGAAAGATTTGGAGGCATCTACTTATAGATGCAGATAGAAAAGTAATAGGGTACAGAATCCCAAGAACACGATTAAAGTAAAGGATACAGCTCCAAAGAAGGTCACAACAGACCATTATGTGGTTCACCTGTCACTCTTCCATAGGATCCATATTAGATCTGCTCAGTAACCTTTTGTCAATAGCCTGTTTTCCTTTTCCCATCTATAATCCATATAGTTCACTGTAAACTCTGAACCTATTTTGCCAACAGGGCACCCTCATTGTAGCTACCTTTTTACTCATATCAAAGTAATATACACTCCACTGAACACCACTGCCTCAATCTCTTGATACCACATGTGCTCACTGGGTCCTAGATGAGGCTTAGAAAATTTTGAGGAAGATGTGCACCAACGCATGAGCATCTGGATGGGGAAAATGTGCATCAAGGAATGAATGTCTACCCACCATAAGTGCCTCTTCCTCCCTGTTGTAAGTAAACTTGTATATCCTTCCTAAGTACCTTTACTTTTGGATCTCCAATCAAAAGCAAGATATAGCTGGCTAATATCAAAGTGCTTTGTAAGTCAAATCTCTAGTGTCAACTCGTAACACTTTGTGTTTGCATGCATTTTATGTTATGCAGCTTGTATAGTCTTCCCTAGTCAGGAATGCTTTCAATACCATAGGAATGAACGTGTTATCTAAAATATGCAGATACAGTCCAATATCTGCTTGATAACATTTGTGACTTTTTATAAATATATTATCCTTAAAGTTAGCTCTCTCTTAAAAACATTAGACGAATATTGAAAATGACATATTATCTGTATGACCCCTAACAGTAATCATTTCAATCCAGGTCCTATGCACACTACTGTCACTGATGCAATAAACTGTGACCAACAGAATGCCGCTTCCCTAAAACTTGCTCATGTCAATGCTAGATGTATTAGGAATAAAATATTTGATCTACTTATGGGTTTGTCTGCATCAAACTGATTGTAGAAATAACACTAAGCAAAGGTAAATTAAATATTTTTGAGAAGAGAATGCAAAGCTGTATAAAGCCTCCAGTGGTTATCTCAGTAATGATGTGAAATATGAAGAAAAAAAAAATGAAATCTGTAGACCTTATTTATTTATTGCATTTGTTTACCAGGAAAGTCCACTGGACCTTGGAGAGCCCATTTTCAGTGGAGGCCTGGGGAGAAAAGCTCCACATACAAATTATACAGAACATACAGTTTCAGTTACATAAATGTTTAGAAGCCTATACAGTAATAATAATAGACATGGTTTTACGATAACACAGTATAGTGTACATGTCAGAATTAACACTGTATTAACAATAAGTAGCTAGGAAATGGATTGATGAGGAGAATGGCTGTGCAAAAGACAGGGAGGAATAGGTTCAGGAGTGGTAGTAAGGTAGGTATAGAGAGATAGGGTGGGTTGCAAGGATTGGGTAGGTAACAGGGGTAGGCATGTCTGGGATGGTTAGAGTGCTGGTTAGTTAGAAAGAGGAGGAATGCATGGATGAGAAAGAAGTTAGAGAAGAAAAGCAGAGGGGTAGATTTCCTCATAATACATGCAGCAATGTTGAAAATGTATAACGTTGTATAAAATCATGCAGTTGTTCTCTGCAAAAGTATTTGGAAGTGAAGTTGATTTCAAACAGATATACCTATTAGCAGAGCTTTTTTATGTTGGCCACTTCCTGATAAAGGCTATATTGCCATAAATGGAATAGAACTCCATATAACCCTGAGTAATTTTGAACTCAGGATGCTTACACTTAAAATATGAATACTAAAGGAAATGGGAGAATGCTTTGCTGACTGAAGATAGAAGCTTGCCATAAATGAGAGTGCTAATCATGCATCCAATGATAGTTAGTTCTAGCACCCACACTTGCTCTAGTAATGAGACTTTTCAGTTTACAGGGTGACTGTTGAAAATTCAGTCTTTACTTGCCTTTTGGAAAGAATTGTGGACTTTATGGCCTGGAAAAAGAAAGCTTCTGGCTAAAGGCACTAAGCTCACTGTCCATAGATTATGTCTCTAAGTGCCTTGTAACTGTTAAATTATTATACAACTTTAATGGTAAATATATTTCAGTAGTCTTCAGCTGGTAGTAGTAGCAGTAAGACCAGACAGCTGTAGCAGCATTTGTTTTCTAAATGTCATCTGAATTTTGTATTTATTGTGCAATAGTATAAATGACAAAACATTTAATCTTCAAGGTATGTTGTTTAATCTTATTTCAAGTAAATATTTTTATTATTCAGTTTCAAAAGCTTGTAACTGGCTGTCTAATAATGTATTTAATGGTAATTACCAGAACTGGTGAATTATAAACTGTTGGCATCTGAATTTTGGCCAGTGACTACTCTGCTATAGCTACTATTAGCACAGTGTTGCAGTTGGTTTATTTTAAGAATGTTTAGCAATTGAAACCTTAGGTTTGCCAGATAGGTCTAACTGGTGGCAGCATGATTCCATAAGATTTCATGTAAGTGCAAATTCAAAATAGTCTTAGTAAGTTGCAGTTACTGTTGGCAAAAATGCACTGAAATGCTTTGTTTTTAGTGTGCGTGTGTGTGTTTGTTGGAAGATTTTTGGATCTATAGAGTGAAGCTTAATTTGGTCTGGTTAGTATTACTCATAGCTTGAGGCAGAAGTATGCATTTCCTATTAGCTGTTATGGCCAGCATCCTTGCATATAAATTGGTGACAGAGATGCAGAGACAGTTGACCTTGTCTCTCACATTAAATGGCAGTGTTAGATGTAATTTAATGACTGCATATGACACTCATATTCTATCAGTTTCTAAAATATGGTTAAAAGCTATATCCCCGATTCAAAAGTCATACTTCCAGTTATAATGTGCTGCATTCAGAGAGAAACTAAGGGGTGCAGGAGGTGTTGTCATACTGTATTGAGACAATTTATCTTAATCCCAGAAAAAACATTTCTCCACAAACCGAAACCATATTTGTTCACATTTAAAGATCCTCTTGGCAGACTGTCTGTATATATTTCATCATATTCACATGAATGTAATAATATCCCCCTACTGGAAAATATGCTTGCTCATATCTCCCAACACATTCCAAATAAAACTATCATTCTTGGGGATGTCAACATTAACTGGCTATCTCTCCTCTCAAAACTCCTCAACAACTTAATCTGTACGGCTTTACTCAACTCATCTCTGATCCCGCTTATTACAATAACTCCCATATGGTCTCATCTCTCCTTGACTGGATTCTTCTCTCTCACCCTTCCAAATACCATAACCCTGAAATGCTACCAAATTCCCTAAGTGATCACTGTCCAGTAAAAATACTAAGATACACATCCCATCAAGCTAAACTTCAAAGGTTTATCAAACACCGACAACTAACAAACTTTAATCCCAAAACTCTCAAATCTTTACTATCAAAAGTGAACTGGAATCCCTTAAAACTACTCCCTTTGGATGAAGCTGTCGACTTTTTCAACTCCACTTTCCTTAGTATTTTAAATTCTGAGGCACCCCTTAGAACAGTCCACATAAAGTCTAACATAGCCCTATTGCTGACCGTAAACACATGTGCACTACTAAGAAAAAAAAAAAGACAGATCATGGAAAATTTAGACTAAAACTAATCAACCAGACCTCCAGAAATATAAAGAACGTAGAAATCATGTCAAAAGTCACATAAATAAAGATAAGAAAACCTTCTATAATAATCCATCTTTTACCTTTAAATCCAACCCTAAAAAGTTCTGGCACTCTGTAAATCAAATACTAGACCCAGGTATGCAAGCCTTCCCTAACCCTTATCCTGACAAAACACATGAGGAAACTGCCTCCATATTTAACAACTACTTTATAGACTCAATATCCAAATTACTAAATCAAGACAAACCATCCACCCAACAATAATAGACCTAATAGCTCAAACTCTTCCATCAGTAGTAACCATACCACTACCTTCTTCCTCAAACCTGTCTCCACTAATTGTATTAAAACTCTATCTAAATTAAAACCTTGCTCCACATCCATAGAAAACATTCCCTCTGCATTCCTTCAGGCTGCTGCAGATTTTCTTGTTTTTCCAGTTTCTATTCTAATAAACCACTCTATTACGGAATCCATAGTCCCTTCCATCTGGAAGCAATTTTATACCCTTCCAATGCACAATGAAGGAAACTCCACATATATAACTAATTTTAGACCCATAGCCATACTCTCATCACTCTCCAAAATTCTGGAAATATGTATACATAATTAAGTCTTACACTACCTTCTGCAAGAAAATCTACTCACACTTACCCAACATGGCTTTTGCCACATGCACAGCACTACAACAGCTCTCCTGTCTTTCCTAAACTCTGTATCACTAGCTAGAGACAGCAACAAACGTATTTCCTGTCTCTTCATTGACCACTCTAAAGCCTTTGATACAGTCTCTCAAACTTCTTCTCCTTAAACTAGCAAACTTAAACCAATATATGGTGGATGGAGAGAAGTGTAACAGCTATCGGTCTGATAGACTCCAATCAGTCAAATGTCTCTCAGCTTTCTCCCCTCTTCTTCCTGTTAAAATGGGTCTTCCACAAGGGTCTATCCTTGGGCCACTTCTTTTTAACATCTTTACCAACCTTCTCTACTCTTCCTGTCCTGGATCCTCACTGATACTATGAACAGATAATTCTACACGAATCACAACTCAACTAAAATCAGACACACAGTCCTCTTTTAACTCTGTAGAAAACTGGCCATCTGAAAATCAAGTTATCCTTAATCCAAAGAAAACCAAATTACTACTCTTTCTCCCTAAAAAACTTAACCTCATAAAGTCTTCCTTCTCCATACTGTCACAAAAAATACTCAAATACAGGTGGACACCAGTATAAAACTCTTAGGTGCTACTATCTATGATAGACTAACCTTTGATTTACACGTCAATAATTGTATCCGAAAAACACATCTCAAGCTAGGCCTCCTCTACAGAAACAAAAAATATCTTACCAAAACAGCAACACTAATCCTTTCAAATGCCTACCTCTTACCCACTTTACTTTATAGCTCCCAAATTCTCACCAGCCTCAACACTGGACTACTAAACAAGTTAGAAAGAACTTATAACAGGATTGCCAGATTTGCTACCCAAAATTCTTACAAGTCCCATCACTGTCTCTCACTAAAATAACTAAATTGGCTAGAATTACCTAACCTGATTCGGTATAATCAGGTTCGGGTTATTCATTCCATTCTCTACAAACCCTCTTTCTGTCCAACTATTTCATCTCTAATCTCTCATTACATACCCACTAGATTACTCCGCAGTTCTGAACAAGGCCTACTAAAAATCTACAAACCAAGGACCAAAATGGGTCACCTAGTCTATAGCTTTAACCCTTCCAAGGCCTGGAATAGCCTACCACTAGATATAAGATCCCTTGAACATCCCAATCAATTCAAAACCGCTACAAAAAATACCTTCATGAACAATGGACTTGCCAATGTAATTATCCCCATAAACACTCCCTTTTTCTACTTGTCTTCGCTCTTCCTTCCCTTCAATAAACAAACTTACTACTTTATCTTCTCCTCTTGGTACATCACTGTACAAATATAACTAGTAAAATATTTCAACTATGTAATTATGAATGTATCCCTCTGATGACTATTTCTATGTACTTCACTTGCCACAGTTTAATGTATGACACTAATGCAATAATGTGTGGTACTGATGAATGTAATGTGTGGCACTGTAATGCAGTAATCTGTGGTACTGATGAATGTATTTCTATATATACTCAATATGTAAAATTTCTATTTTCTGTTGGAGCTTTTCTCCTCGAGCCTCCACTGAAAATGGTCATTTGTAGCCCAGTCGGACAAACCCGGTTAACAAATTTAAAATAAATAAAATAAAAAAAAATAGTTGCAAAGGAAGCCCTTGTATGACTCATATCTCATGTAAGTATGCTCATCATTCTTGGTTATATAAATTTTGATTGGAAGTTCTCAATGGATTATTTTAGCTCTGGCCGTGGCAGCATGCTTGACTGAATATTCACAACTGCACCAAGCAAAATCAGATTAGGTATCATGGCTAAATTCAGTGACCATCTACTTGTATTTATTGTTTGGGGAAATATAAATAATCAAGATGCTGTAAAGGATATGCTATTTCAGAAATTTGAGGAACTTTGATGCTAATTGCCTCAGTAATATTTTTGTACTCTAAGAAATGGAACATGCTATACCATTTACCATGTGATGAATTTGCACATTATTTCAACTCACTGCAGTTGTGAATATTTTGAATGTTTTAAATGGCAGTGCTCCCTTACTCAAAAGGCATAACATATTTAAGAACCTGTATTGGATTATGTCCCAGCTCATGACCATGATATCTTATATAGATCATCTCTAGACTAAACACTGACTTCATCAACATTTAAAAGGTCTGTAACCAAGCAGAAAAGGTAATTATTGATAGCAAAAAAAAAGACTTCTATCTTGACCAACAATGTATACAACTCTAACAAACCACAGACACTTGATATGATATAGAAAAGCTACTCAATCCACAGCAAAATCCCATTCCTCCTTTTCCTCACCTGATTGATAATGAGTTTGCCACCCATTCTGCAGAACTTTTTGCACTATATGACAAAAAACCCTAGTAGCTAATCTAATGACTGAGTTGTACACTTCTCTGCAACATTAATTTATCCTGTTTTCACCTTCAAAACAATCTTGAGTTTAGTTAACAGATTCCTCCATAACTGAAACTTGAGTCTGTTACAGCCAACATTCTACCTTACAAATTCTTACAAGTCACAGTGAGTACCGTCACTCACCCTGTTTCAATATTAATTAACATCTCTGGCAAAGGTCTTCTAACTAGGATCTGAAAAAGACATTTACTGCATCCCTACAGGCACTTAAGTTGCATAAAACAATCATTCCATAGCTCGTCTCCCTTATCCAAAATTCTAGAAAAATAAATTCACACACAGTTGTTCTCCATAACTCTATTACAGTTTAGAAAGTGAAGATGATTTCAAACAGATATACATATTAGCAGAGCTTTATATATTGGCCACTTCTTGATAAAGGATATATTGCCATAAATGGAACAGAGCTTCAACAAACTTTGTAATTTTGAACTCTGGATGCTTAGACTTGAAAATGTAAATCCTAAAGGAGATGGGAGAATGCTTTGTTCAATGCAGATGGAAGCCTGGTGTAAGAGATGGCGTTAACTGAGCATCTACCAAGTAATGTGATTCTTTTCAGTTTACAGGGCAACTGCTGAAAATTCAGTCTTTGATTGCTTTTAAAAGAGAAGTGTGGACTTTATGGACTAGAACAAGAAAGCTTGCTGACTAGAGGCACTGAGCTCACTATCCATAGAGGGTGCCTATAAGTGTTCTACAACTGTAACATTATTATAATAAGTTGCTGGCAGAGATATTTCAGTAATTCGTCAATTGGTGATAGCAGTAAGACCAATTAGCTGTTACAGCATGTTTTTTAAATGTCATCTGTATTTTGTAATTACTGTGCAATATTATAAATGGCTGTATATTTAATTTTCAAAGTATGTTGTTTAACCTTATTTCAAGTGAAGGGTTTCATTATTCAGTTTCAAAAGCTTGTGACTAGCCATATCTCAAATTCACAACAAGGTCTCAGGCCAACTATTGCACCGATACCGCCCTATTGTCCTATTGGATATTATAGAGCAGAGTTGTGACTAAAGTATGGTTAAATTGGTGGATCAGACCTCTTGAACATGTTCAAAATATTTAAAACTCTGGACCATGCAGTACTTTTCATAACCTAAGCAGATGCTAAGTGGTTCAAAAACTACCTGCAAGAAAGACAAAATCAATTATATGGTATGTCGTTGCAGAAGCCAAATTGGTTCATTATACTGAAAAAACTACAATCCTGAAGTGTAATTCCTCCATCATTCACTGTAGTCATGGCTTAAAACTAAACCATTTTATTTTAATACTGCTAAAATAAAAATGAGTATACCACCAATGTAAGTGCTCTGTCTCACTGCTGTTACATGTTTACAGATATTATAAACAAAAGGCAAATACCTAAAATACTATGCTTAAATTCAAAAATTTCATTCAGTCACACTGCAAAAAGTAATATAATCCATTTCCTTTCTTTGTCATCTAAAAATGTATAAGACCTGGGGCAGTAGTGATATAGAGTGTTTGCATTCATGGAATAGCTTTTATTTTATTTTTGTTCTTATTTGTTGTAATGTGATGAATCATGTCCATAGATATATACTAGGCTAATGACCATCAGGGCCTTTGTAAGCCTAGCCATGCAATCCATCTCAATTGTGTCACTCTGTATCATGTTTGATTATTAGGATGGGTATATGTTAGTTAGGAAGTTTCTAGAGGTACTGTGGGGGTATGTTAGACAAAGGTAGACTGTAATGTCCAAGCTATCAGAGATATGGGGGTGAAACCTCCATATGATTGCAAAGAGGATGGTTTACTATTGAAATACCGAATCTGCTTTGGTTGAACATTCAGAATGTTGATCTGAAATGCTGAAATAAGAATTTTGAAACAGCAACCAAGGTGAAAATGAATATATCGACATCCGTAGTTAGATGTATTCAACATAGCAGGCAGTGATGTCACCTCTTACTATGCACATTAATGTACTGTTACACACTCCAGTCAAAGGTACATAATTCTGCTATTTTGCAGGGGTGGGCTATGCCCTCCTGCACCCCTCCACTGCAGATTAAATATACCAACTCTGAGATCGCACTACAGTGAGGAAATGGGTAATTCCCTGTTCCACACTGAATCGCGATTTCCCTGCACTGTGTCGAACCTAAATACTCAAACTACACTACCCATTTGGTATAGTGTAGTCGATGCATTTTGGTTCAACATTGTGCAGACTTGAAAACTGCCATTCGACCACATGCCAGTCGACCGATGCAGTTTTAAGGTTTTCAATGCAAACCAAGAGGATATAAAAGTGTGTTTGTAAGCTTCTTCTTTATAACACTGATGATGCATGCTAAGTAAAGTAAAACAGGTTTGTTGTTTTTCTTTCATCTCTGAAAATGTGGTTGAAAATGACAACCTCCCTGCTGGCTTTTTTGCATTTTCGAATGTAAAAAAGATAAAAACTCTAAGCTACCACAGCTAGGTAGTGTAAAAGGTATATATTTATTAACAAAAATGGTAAGTGCTTTCGCGATAAAAGTTACACCGCTTCTTCAGAAGAAGAACTTAACAATGACACTAGATATATATATATATATATATATATATATATATATATATATATATATATATAATACAAAGAAACCTATCAAAATTTAAAGTAAAAATTCATACTAAAATAGCTGAAAATCTATTCGACAATAAAAAGCTAGAACTATCCAATCAGTTAAAGAACCAATGAACTACTATATGTACAGAATACAGACCAATAAAGAAGTATATGGAGAGTAAAAAACAATGGTCAACCTTCCATTGGATAAAAAATGTAAATTAGTAAATCTATTGGTTGAGCCAACAAAATGCAGGAAAATCTGTCTAAATATAAACAGAAATGCTGTTACATAACTAAAAAAAACATACAATAATAAAAAAAAAACAAAAATGTGTTAAAGATTTTGCCCATCAAATATAATAGCTAAAATATATGTGAAATGAAAAAAAATATATATAGTACAGCCCTTCATACAGCATAGAGAAAATGTAGATAATGATAAAAAAAAAAGTGATTCACATGACATAGCAATCACAATGGCATATAGCATTAAAAAAAATAAGATAATTATAGACAGTTCTATCAGGTTTATGCTTTTTCTAGAATGGGTTCTCGATTTTCATTTTGTTTGCTTTGTTATATGAATCACGTTTTTTTTTTTCCTGTTCATAATTATGTTTTTATCCAAGGTTCTTTGACTGGATAGTTCTAGCTTTTTACTGTCGAATAGATTTTCAACTTTTTTAATATGAATTTTGACTATGAATTTTGATAGGTTTCTTTGTATTATATATATCTAGTGTCATCGTTATGTCCTTGGTCTGAAGAAACGGTGTTACTTTTACTGCGGAAGTGCTTACAAATTTTGTTAATAAATATATATACCCTTCACACTACCTAGCCATGGTAGCTTGGAGTTTTTATTTTTTTTACATTCATTGTTTCTATTACTCCACACGTTTGGATAGCAGTCTCCATCTTTTATCTTGATTTTTTTGCATTTTTATTGTATTTGGGCTATACATGAAATCAAATCAAATGGTGTTTTTTTGCTTTATGAAGAATTATTAGACAAATATAAGGTGCCAAGCACAACTACCAGACTGTAGAAAAAGTTGGATAGGAAATGAATTGGTGTAAGCAGATGCAGGAGTGGATGAAATTGTAGAAATTAGAAGGCAATGAAGTAGAAATAGAGGGATAATTGTGAGAATGTATAAAACCCTGCAGGAAGAGGAGCAAGAGGCAACTGGGTAAGGCAAGGGGGAGTGGAGTGAATTGATTGGGAAGAAATTAGCTGGCCGAGGTAGATCAGGAAATGAATTAAAATTATAAAGTTCAACATTTTTGCCTTGAAATGTCTTCACAATTATTTCTATACCCCAGAAAGATTGCCAGATATACACAGCAGCCCAGGCTATATGTTGGAGGTATAATGCAAACATAGAAGGAGATTAGACTCAGAGAGGAAGATGAAGAAGGGAAACGTATAATGGAATTGGTATGGGTTATTTTATGTTATTAGGATAACAAAAGTCAAATGCAAGACTAAGGCCAAATGTAATATAAAGGAATTTGTGGATCTGGTACATAAGGTAAGGAAGAAAGAGGAAATTACAGGAAAAAGTGCAAATAATATATATATAAAGGTATGGTTACCATGGTTGTGATATTTGGAACAATGGGGATAGAGGTTTAGTTGTGATTTGAGGAAAATTACCTTATATGAGGACTGCAATGTATGGAAAATTAAATGCTAATGTCCATTTTTTTGTGCATGTGTATATTGGTTTCACTGAAACTTCTAAATAAACCTCTCCATTTATTGTTTCAAATGTGAAAACAGATTATTCATTGTGCAAATGCAAACAAACATTTTTGCATCTTGATTAATTCAGAAACAAGTAGAATAATTTTCAATAAATTTGTGGCTACTTAATCAAAAATGGACAATGCAAATTCTGATTCAAGAATAGACCTTATAGTTTTCCAAGATAGTTTAAGACTCATCAAAACTTAATTCTAGCTCTCCCAGTGTTAAAAAAAACAGAGATGAGGGCTAGTAATTCTGCCAGTTTTAGTAAAATTAATTTACTGGCTATTAAATACACTGCCTGCATGTCATCAAAAAAAAAAACTTGGACAGCCTGAAACGAAACAACTAGAAAAGTGTAGAGAAAACATTGACTGGGAAGAATCCTGCAGCTGTTCAGCTAAAAGGAGTTCAAACTCCAGGTCTGGTACAAGAGATGGCTTCCAGTAATTTAGAGGAAAAAATAAATCAAATGTGCTCAGAGCTGATTAAAATAAATGAAACATTAAACAAGTATATCAACTCAAATAACAAAAGGCTGGAAAAATAGAAGGTTTAAATGACTATTAGGCAGATAAACTGATAAAACTGCTAAAATAAAACATCAAAATGAAGAAAAGGCTGGCTGAGTATGAAACTGCTCTAGAAGAGATGTTTAAAGAAATGGTAGTGTTGGAGGACAGAGCACATAAATAAAACCTTAAGATTTTCTGCTCTACCAGAGAAACTGGAAGGAACAGACTGTATTGATTTTATGAAGGCACAAATAAGAAACTGGACTGGTATTCCACAGCAGCATTTCTTAATTTAAAAGGCACATCATGTGCATTCTCCAAACCTGGCCTGAGAAAGCAGCTAAGATGTGCATTAGTAATGATGCAATCATACCAGCAGAAAGAGTTTATTCTACAAAACTGTGGCAAAAGGTCAAAGTATTAAAAATTGGAGACAGTAGAGTGTTTGTAGAAAATGATTGTTCACTGTACACCAGGCAAAATAGAATCAAATGCATTCCAGTAATCTGGGAATGTCAAAAGGCAGGTGAGAGATTTAAGCTGCTGTATCCAGCTGTCTTCAGAATGTTTACCTGGTGGACCAAAGTTATTTTTTAATGTAGAACAGGCTAAGGAGGAAATATAAAAGTTAGTCCAACAAAACTTGAGTCATCATACAGAAGGGGACTTTTCTTCTCATTCTTCTGATAATGAAGCTCATAGACAGACTTTACCAGTGAATCCTTTTCCAATGTCTCAAAGGAAAATGCTTGAGAGAGAAAAATGTTGACTAGAAAAATTGGAAGCATCTTGGACTGGAACTGTAGTCTGGTGTTGAGAGATGGAAATGAACTGGAAGAAGACCAGAAACACTGCAATTAGTGCATGGATGCGATATTATAAAGCATCAATCATATGTGAAATATGGCTTTATGAGAAAAAGTGAAAAAGACTGGACTTTTGCTGACTTTATTAAACTTGTGGGGGAAATGAAAATCACATACCCAATTTCAGGTCATTAATGTTTGTAAGAAACTAAAAGGAAAAAAAGAAAGTGTAAGTATAACAATTTTTGTTCTTAAGAGTATTTGTATTAAACAATTCATGATATAAATTGCATGTTAAATAGTAAAGCATTTTCAGTGATTGTGGTATACAATAAATATACTAAAATAAACAAGTACTTTTTTCTTTTTTGGTTTTAAGAAATGTAGGCATTATGATGTAGGAAGAGAAGAAAGGCCAGATAAAAGCATGTCTAAGTTAATATGTAGTAATCTTTTTGCTTAATCAAATAAGTTCTTGTATAAGTATCTGGCTTTTTAAAAATAAGAGAACATTGAATGCTATGAAAAGTTTTCCTTTAGCAAATAAACATTCAGTGTGAGTTGTACATTCTGTTCTTATGTTTCTATGGAGACAAGCTGGCAGGCAACAAATTCTGGACACTGTTTGGTCATAGAAATGTAAAACTAAAATCTGAATTCAGTAGTACAAGGTTGGGGAGAATCTGCATATTACTCCCCAAGGCATAATCACTGGGCTAGACTAAACAGAAATTATATTTCACAAGAACATGTGCATTTAATTGAAAGCTTCAACTCACATCCGATAACTATTTTGGATCATGCATCAACGTAAGATAAATGCAGGGTAATAAAGTAAAAATGAGACATTGGCACTTTCCCACCTACATGTTAAAAAGAGAAACTATAAAGGATTACTCCAGATAAAATCCCTTTAGCTAGCAGATCTAGAGACTCACTCTCTGATACCCTCCCTGTGGGAGGAATAAAGACACCTTGTTGAAGTTCCCAGTAGTTTATTCAGTTAAGCAATTAGATAGACTAGTGTTCTTGTTCTAATACATTACATTCAACAGGTCAGTTATTTAAAGGCAGTTACAGACAATGATGGGAGCTGATTAGAGGACACTCTGGGACATGAAAAACAAGGAGCCAATCCCAAAGCTTAGAGGTTTGTGTCTTATCTAAATATTCCTAAAGGACTTGTGAGAGTTTACCAACTTAGCAGCCTGTGTAACCTCATTCTTAGTTAAAATTTTTTTTTTTTTTAACTTCTAAAAAACAAAACATGAGAATACACTATGAGCTACAACTATAAAACTATATTTAAGAAAACACTTTCACCTGATATTCATCAGGTCCATCTAATAGATTTGTTTACACTTTGATCATTGAAAATGCCTGTTTTATGAGGGTATCACCAGAATTTATTAGTCTGTTTTGTAACACACATAGAATGAGAGGCTGTGTGTCTGTATCAGTGGGGCTCATGTTCCTTGGAACCAAGTATGAAAGCTTTATTACAGAATGTTTTCCAGTCCATCATATGTAATTTGACAGGTTGTGCCCACTTTTGTGGGGCTTTTTCTCCTGCCATATAATATGAAAGGCTAATATGCTCTTATATAACAAAAAGGTTTACAGTGGCTGCTTATAAGAGGATCATACACACGATTAATGTCACCAGTCCCCATTCTTCCTCTTGATGAAGAGACCTTTTTGTATGAAGGGGAGGTAATTACTTAAAGCTACACTAGGTGATTCCCATTTTTGAATGGTACATGCATCCAGGGAAATAGCATACAGTGGAAAACAAGTCACAGTGCTCATTTTTGCAGATCTCATGGATGTGTACAAGTAGGAGGGGAAAAATAAAAACTAAGAAAAATATGAGACCTCAGAACCTTTTGCATAGGCTTTCTGTGCCCATGGATTAAAAATCCAACAAGTGGGGTACTGCATAGTATATAAACAACTTTTAATAAGCATAAGAATCTCTTATATTTTTGAGCATAGGCAAATTGTGCCTATGGTGTAAAGAATTTAGCAGTGTGAGTGGTGCCCTGGAACAACAATTTTCATTGTAATGCAGATTAGAGAAATTTTTCTAAATGCAGGCCCAGTGGCTACAGTATCTACAGCAGGTTGCTGTGGGGTAGCTGCAGTGAGAGGTGGAATGCTGTTAGTCACAGAGCATGGTTTTATGATGCTCTAGTCTGGGATCTTCACAGTCATACTTCTTCCCGAGTCTAGGAGTTACTGAGGGCTTTACTGTTCAGATTCTTCCTCTATCCATGTTTCAAATGGTGAAGTCAGGGCTCTTCTGTTCATATTCTTCCTCTCTTCAGGTTCCAGGTGGTAATGTTAGTACAAAGGAGAGCTAGATAGCTCTGTGCTCAGGTGGAAGGGTGGTTAACCAATCCCTTGAGAGAGGGGGTGGTGCCATGTGGCCTGTGGTGGAGTTAGATGATGTAAGAGGCTGATGTAATCTGTGTGGGAGTGGGCTGTCAATCAAACTGGGAGGCTAGAGTTTGGCCACCTTTTCCCTCACTTAGCACCAAAAGGAAAGCCCAAGTCCCAAATCAGTAATGAAAAAAAAATTCAAACAACTGAAATTTGCTTTTTAAGTTTGTGCACATCACGAGGTAAAACAAAACACTTTTAAACCTATGCCAGCTACTTTTTAGATTTGTATACATCTAGAGATCTCACACACAAAAAATAATAATGTAGGTTTTCTCTCTCACTAGTTCACCAGATAAACCATACTAAAGTAGATGTGATGCAGTGATTTAGAAGTGTAATTACTTGACTAACTTTTTCATATTAACAGAAGCATCTGGGGTTAATTCACAGTTTATGTTCAAATCCTGGGTTAGGTGTTTTAGCTCTATGATTTACGGTTTAGTTTCCTGAGTGCAAGCAGACTTTTAATGAAAATATTTCAGTTTAGACCATGGTGCTGAGTACCCAGCCTGATCTGCCAGCTTAACTCCATTTTTTTCAAAAATCGGATTTATGTTTCCTTTGAGTAAATCCATGGACAGCTTATCCAAGATGTGGAAGTGGGAACCTCCATGGTCTGGGAAATCGTGGCAGTGATTCACTAGTTGCTTTTTGAGGATCTGGAGTTTGATGTCAGACAGGTGGTGTGCTGACCTGATTTTGAATTTGTTCACTGTTTTCCCTATGTAAAAACAACTGCAGCCATTATATTGTGCATGGTATATCACAAAATCAGTGTTGCAATTACCAGAACAAGTGCTGTTGATTTGTTTCCTGAGTACTACACAAAAGAAGTAATCTTCATTGCTCATGTATTTGCAGTAAGGGTAAAAAAAAAAAGGGGTTTGCAGGGGTAAGTTCCTTGCACTCTTCCCAGTCCTTAATGTTCCCGATTCTCTTAAATATGAAACAAGGATGAAGTCCTAGAAGTCCTTCCAGTTGTTTATTAACTGTAATCATTACCCAGTTGTCAGTCATGATCTTTCTGATTGTTTTATAATCTAATGTAAAAATGACAGCCATGCTTCTTTTTTTTTTTGCCCTCCTATGGTTTATGTTGAGCCTTAGGTGTCTCCCAGGGGGTCCCTGAAAATGTGGTCATCTGCCTCTTTTAATGTTCTGATGGTGTTGAGGATGGAATTTAATAATCTATTGCTGTACTCCCTAGCCAGGAAGGGGTGGTGTAGGCTGATTAGATTTGTGATGAAATCTCTAAGCTCTTTGGAGACATGCAATTCTCATCCCTTGAGATTTTATAGCATTTCTCTTTGTGATCTGGGGATGCATGCTTTTACTGTGCAGAAGCAATATTAACCATTGTTGGTTTTCTGAACAGGTTGTTGGAGTGGCATTTCTTTTCAGTGTCCTTGGATATGGGTATGGCTAAAAGGTTGACCAAGGTCTTGCTGTGACAGGTTGTGAATCTCAGTAAGCTAGTAGAATTACTGATATGGTTGTAAAAGTCATTCAGTGTGGCTTCGTCCCCCTCCCAGATGATAATTATGTAATCAATAAAATAAATACAGCATTTCATTGATGCAAAATATGGGCTTTGGTACACTGCTTCCTCCTCCTCCCATTTTCCCAGAGCCACATTGGCCAGGCTTGGGGCTATGGCTACCCCATAGCTATTCCAGTAGTCTGCTTATAAACCTTGAACATGAAGTAGGTGTTCCTAAGGGTTATGTCCAGTAATCTTCCTAGAATTTCTGTCCCTCCTGGTAATACATTCCTGTCCTTTTTAGGCATTCCTCTGTTGCAGCCTGAATAAAGAAACTGTGTGGAAGCACTGTATCTTAGGATAGTGGAATTGCTAACTGGAATATCTTTAATTTTACCAAGAAAATCCAGAGAGTCTAAAATAAAAGATTTGTTGGCCTCTGCCATTGGTTTTCTCATGGCAGCAAGGTGGATGGATATTGTCTAAGTCATGGAACCACCACTTGTCACTACTGGTCTGTAGGAAGGATCAGAGATATTCTTATGGGGTTTGGGGATCACAAAGAACCTTGGTATTTTTGTGGGGGGTGAACAAAAAGTCAGAAAGCTTGGCATCTAGTAAATCATCCTCATGTAGCATTCTTAAATGCTTTCTTAAATTATTATAAGCAACATTCAGTGTTAAAATCACACTTGCTGTAAAACCTGTTATTGTAGAGCATGGCCTCAATCTTGCAGTTATAAATAGCTGTATCTGTGACTAAGATGTCTCCCCCATTATCTGCCTTCATAATCCAGTGAGTCTCATCTCTGCTCAGATTTTTAGAGGAATCAGTTCATCTTTGCTAATGTTTTATAATTCTTCCTAGGTGGTTTACTGAGAGCTCTGCAGATATCAGCCTCACATTTGCTCTCATACACACTCAGGGTGGGATGCACAGGGGGCAAAAGTCACTGGGCTTTTTCCATTTTATATTTTATATATATTATATTTTACACCATTGTCATTTCTATCATGGTGGCTTCCATCCTTATCTTTGTCATTGAAAAATACTTTGAGATTCAATTTCCTCACATACAGTTTATATAGATATCATTTTTAAATTGTTCTAAATATCTCAACAATCAAGTAACAGAATTCCTCAGCCACATATGAATGTGCTCAGTTAGATGAATAAAATGCTGCTGACAGTATGTGAGTAACTTGAGTCGTTACTGAGATATAAGTTGTTTACAAAATATTACAAATGTAGTAATTACTGTGTTTACTATGACTTATAAAATTTGGTTTAAGACCTAGAACCTAAAGAATACTACCACTATAAAAATAGTTTGTGCTGAAGAGTTTGCCATTTACACTTCTTTCATAATCCCCATAAGAGATCTGAACATTTGTTTGAAATGTGAGAACATCATTTGATTTTGTAAAAAAGCATAGGCTCTGCCCATCGGAAGTTACAGTGCACACTTCCGGAGCTCCATTGGAGTGAATCAGTTAACATCTGTCACTATTTCCACCAAGTTACTTCTGCTAAAAGGTACAAAAGTCAGACCCTTACCTAAGATTTCTTTCTTCAGCTAAATCAGTGGTTTTGTCGAGTGGTTCCAGATCTTATCCCTTTTTTGCTGTTGGTTCTGATGAGTCCCTTGTGTTGTGTCAATCTCTCCAAATCCCTCAGCTCCCTGGCTCCTTTCCAGGACTTGTTCGTCTGTTGTTGGTGACCCTGTGGAGACCTCCAAGTCAGGGTAAAGAGCTGTTCCATTGTGTGCCTCCCTGTTGGGGTCTGGTGGTTCTGGTTGGTGGGTGCTTCCCTCTGTGGTGTTTTGCTCATGTCCTATTGCCTCGTGTTGGTGTACCTAAGTTGGGTCCAGGCTCCTGGGGGCCCTGGTGAAAATCCTGCCTGTTGTCTCCTTTCATATCTGTCTGGTCAGCAATGTATGTGGTCAGGCTCCCTTGCTTTCCAACATCATGCTTGGGGAGGTGGTTAGGTTTGTCATGATTCCAGTGCCTATCAAAATGTTTCCCAGTATTGTGTTTAGGTGGGTATCTCCTTCTCCTGGTCAAAGAATGATGTTTTTTGTGGTTCATCCTTGTCCCTTCCTTAAGTCCCTGTTGTCTTTTGGCAGTTTATTCTCCTTAACTTTGTTTTCAAAGTCAGTGATTCTGTTTTTAAGATCTAGAAATGGAGAATGCTGTAGGTACTTTCTCCATCTAATCACTAGTCAATTGCTCTAATTAATACTGTTTTTTGTCTATGCCTTATCAAGTATTTTGTATACTTTGTAACTCCTGTTATGTTTGTAATTTTTGTACTTGATTACTTTGTATTAATGGAGCTTTTCTCCCCAGGACTCCATTGAAAATGGGCTCCTTGTGGCCCAACGAACCATCCTGGTAAACAAACTGCAATAAATAAATAAACCATATCGCTAAAACACCTAACCCAGGATTTGGACAAACTGTAAATTGACCCCAATTACTGCTGCTACTATGAAAAATTCAATCAATTAATTACATTTGTAAATCACTGCATCTGCATTAGCATGGTTTATCCGGTGAAATGGTGACACGGAAAGCAAGCCTTATTATTATTGTTGTGTGTGATCTCTGAATGTATACAAATCTAAAAAGTAAATACCATGGGTTTAAAAGTGTTTTTTACCTCACGATGTGCACAAACTTAAACAGCAACTTTCAGTTATTTGAAATGCGTTTTTATGGGGGGGGGGGTTCACTACTGATTTGGGACTTGGGCTTTCCTATTACTGCTAAGATTGAATAAAAGTTGCCAAACTCTAGCCTCCAGGTTCGATTCACACTCCACCCTCATACTGATTACGTCAGCCTCTTACATCATCTAAGCCCACCCCCAGGCTCCATGGTACCATCCCCTCTCTCAGGAGATTGGCTAACTACCCTTCCACCTGATCCTTCCAAGTTTCCAGCCCTTTATCTAGCCAGGTTCAGAGGTATCTAGCTTTCTTTTGCACTAACATTACCACCTGGAACAGAAGAGAGGAAGAATCTGAACAGAAGAGCCCTAACTTCACCACCTGGAACTTGGAGAGAGGAAGAATCTAAACAGAAGAGCCTTCAGTAACTCCTAGGCTCAGGAAGAAGCTTGACTGTGAAGATCAAAGACTAGAGTACCATAAAAGCATGCTCTGGGACCATCAGCATTCCACCTCTCACTGCAGCTACCCCACAGCAACCAGGTATAGATACTGCAGCCACTGGGTCTGCATTTAAGAAAAAAATTCTATAATCTGCATATCAATGAAAATTGTTGTTCCAGGGCACTACTCCACACTGCTATATTCTTTACACTGTAGGCACAATTTGCTTACTCCGAAAAAAAGATCTGAGGTTCTTAGGTTTATTAAATGTGCTTGTATACTCTGCAGCTCACCACTCGTTGGATTTTTAATCAATGTGCACACAAAGCTAACATAAAAGGTTCCGAGTTCTCAGACTTTACTTACTTTTACTTTTTTCCTGCTACTTGTGTACATCCATAGTCTCTGCAAAAATGAGCACTGTGACTTGTTTTCCACTGTATGCACGTACTGTTCAAAGATGGGAATCAGTGTAGCTTTAAGTGACTACCTCCCCTTCATATAAAAAGGTCTGTCTTCATTGAGTGGAAGAAGAATGGGGACTGGTCACATTAATTAAATATATAATTCTCTTATAAGTAGGCACTGTAAACTTTTATCTTAGTAGCCCAATTACACAAAACAATAAATTATTGCTCTATAACATAGGGGCACTGGCTGCAACATCCATATGTTCATGCACCCTTAAGGAGTCCACCTTTGGGAACAGCATGTTAAGTTCAAATAATTCTTAAAGTTTCTACCTGTTTTGTATACAAAGTTAGAGGCTTTCCCAAGGATAATAAGTCCTCAACCACTTTAAGAATATTCCAGTTCTTATTATTTAAAAGAAAGTTCACTCCAGGGATCATTCCAGTTGCCCTACTGGAGAGGGGCACTGTGAACTATCATCAGGTGGCATGGTGCCTGGGCAATTTTTGGGGGGCTAGGCTTGTAAAGGCTCCAGGGCCATTATCCTAGTACACACCTATGACCCAATTAATTTCTTTTATAAGCCTGGAATCCAGGTTGCATCCAATCACCAGGAAATTAATATATTTCCCTTTGTCATAATAGCAGGCAGCGCCAGCCCTATGGGAGTCTTGGTGAGATACTAAATATTGGAGCTTAATAGTGGGCAATATTTGGTACCCCAAACTTTGGACACTGTCATGAAGTTGGATTACTAAGTCCACTGGATATCCTCTGTCCAAACACATTCTCACTAATTTGTCACATTCCGTGACAAACGTATCAAATTTGGAGCACATATGGACCAATCTTATTAGCTGACCTTTAAATATATTCTTACATTTATTCAACCCCAGCAGGGTTTAAATCTAAGATCTATAGAAAAGATACTTTTAGTAATGCCTATCTAGACTATTCAAGCTGCCATCCTATGGGGCAGAAGCGGAGCATTTTTAAAGGACAGTGCATCCGTGCAGCACGTATGATGTCCGACTATCATGAAATGGTGCAGGAGTTAAAAAACATTAGTGAGATGTTTAGAAGACGGGGCTACCACTCTACAATCATAAGTTGTATCAGTAGTTATGTCCAGAAGGAATGGGGCAAAAAATATGTACCCTTATTAGGTGTTACAAATTTCAATGCCCCTAGTGGATTGATTACGAGTAAACCCATTAAGAATTACAAAAGAGCGTGTATAGTACAGTATAGTAAACAGAGTAAAGATGTACAAGAAATTATAGGTAAGAATTGGAATATTTTGAGAAGTGACTATGGTAGCAGAGAAACTAGGGGAAAAGCCATTATTTGTATTTAAGACAGGTTGGAATTTAAAAAGCAAATTTAAAGGTGGGCTTACAGTCAACAATAAGAAGGGTGTGGTAGGGGGTACTATTAAGTGTGGAAAATGTAACCAATGCTTTGCTATACTGGAAGACATGAGCTTAACATTGGGGGATGTCAATCAAACTGAGATTAGATTTAAGAAGGGTAACTGTCGGACCCAACGTGATATATCTGGCTAAATGCATCAGATGTCCTTGCTACTATGTGGGAAAAACCGACAGATGTTTAAGAAATCAGATTTATGACCACTTTTATTGCATAAGTAAGAAAAACACAAAAAAATGCACTGCATAGACATTTAGTTGGAAGCCCAAGTTGTGATAGTTTTAAGTTTGCCATTTTAGAGCATGTAAAATCAAACCACAAGGGTGGAAACAAAGGTAAAACTGGGTGAGGAGGAGATAAAATGGCAGATATTGTTAAATGCAACTGTTTATCCTGGTATTAATGAAAGTATTTCCATTAAACCAGTATTAGAAGCAAAAATAAATTAGTGAAAAAGTATTTACATTAGATGCATATTTTACGAGTAAGTGATTTTATTGGATTTTAGCAGTATTGTATTAGAAGAAATGTATATATAAGTTATTACTGCACTGCGCACTTTAAATGACAATTGACTGCAATTAATCATGTAATCTGATTGGAGGAATTTATGTATTTAAACCCAGTTTTTTTAATTGTAGTGTGTTCTGAGGAAGTCTACTACCTGCAGATGAAAGCGCTTAACCAGTTCTTACTATTACTGTGGAATAAAGGCATTTTTATTGTAGCGGACAGTTTGATATTATTTGTGGAACCATTATCTTGTTTACAGTGAAGTGCATGTTTTTACTGTGGTTTTACAACTGGCATTTCACTGGGTCTTGTGGTTTCGTAGTTTAGTTTTACAAGACCATGGATTCCCTTGACGAGCTGCCATCCATGTTTTCACCACTCAGGAAGGATGAAATTCAGAAGTTACAATCGGAAATGACCATTGTAAAGGGAGAGCTTACTCAGCTAATCAACATGATGAGCCAGGCTGAGAGTGGTAAGGAAAGGCAGCAGATTCTGATTACGTCAAGCCGCATGCAGGAAGGATGTGCTGCTTCAGGTGGTTTCCCCAACGGCCAAGGTAATGGCGTGTCGAGTGTGTCTGGACCCTCTTATTGTTGTGTTGCAGAGGCGCTTAGGGGTACTAGTGCCTTGGAGGACAGAACAGGTGGAGGCAACATTTCGGAGGACAATCACAACATTTTGGGGGCTATACCAAAGTGCACGGTGTCAAAAAAAACTTATTCAGTTGTTGGAAACCAACAGGTTAAAGGTACTGTAAACATTTCAGTTGATAATAGCTCTCAAGCTTCAAATGTTATTTCTAATAAACGAGAGCTTGACACTTTTTTAAAAGCTAATTTTGACTTCCAGTTTAATGGAAACAGCAAGTGGGATACCGCTAGAGGTGCGGAACATAGTGGTACCGACAAAACTTTAAAAGAATACATTTTTGACTTTGGGAAGAAGCTGGGCATCATTAAAGGACTTCAGTTGGACAATATGTATCTAAAAAGATGTAGATGTAATGAACTTAAAATTGTTCCCATGAGTATGTGCTTCTTTAAGCAACCTATGGGCATTGACTTAAAATTAATATTACTGAATGTAGTCAAATGTTTGATGGATTTGGGTTCAAGTTTATGGAATTCATTATAAAATGTAATGATAATAAATTAAGTAGAATGTTTTTAGAAGTTGAACAGTTAAATGAGATTATACTGAAAGATTTGTTATTTAGTGAATGGGAAATTTTATACAATAAACAATATGTACGGGCTGAAAAGAACAGTAACAAAACAGTATGATAGGAAATGCAATAAAATGAAAAGGGATATTGAACATTATGAAAAAAACAAGTATATAAGTGGAATAAACAAACTAACATTGGAAGTTGCCATTTTGATAAACAAGGACAGACTAGTGGATTTAGGGGTGACAGATTTATACAATAGGAAAGGATGGAGAAATAACAAGTAATTTTTTAGAAGAAACAAATCAGGGATGGCAAGGAGGATGATATGGGCCGGGTATTTGTAAATCGAGAGACCTCACCTTACAACAGAAGGTGGCCCAACAAGAACAACCAGAGAAGGTGGACATAGGACAGGAAATCATTCAACATAATGACGTTAAGTTTAGTTTAGGTGATTTTAATATTTTCAACTATACACATTTTAAGTTAAAAAAAAGAACATTTTCATTGTTTTCAAAAGGGATGAAGTACGTCCCAAGTACTAAGGTCAACTTAGTGGACTGTATAGTGGAATTTAAACTATATTTACGGAAACTAAATTTAGCTTTATATTTTCAGAATGAAAGGGGGACTTTTACTGAATGTGAAACTAGGAAAAGAAGCGCATTCATACCCCCTATGAACAACACCTTAGCAGCTTATGAGAAAGTAGTCATTGAAGAATTATATAAATATTTGCAAATAACAAATATCAATGTCAAATATATTTTGAATAAGGAAGAATATGCCGCTTTGAATGAACTTTGTAATAACAATATTCGCATTATGAAACCCGATAAAGGGGGCGGCATTGTTTTATATGATAGCAATGACTATATGATATATTGCACAATTCTGGTAATTATGAAACATCCTCACTTAATGAATTAAACATGAGTTGCCGTCGTATAGATTTGTTTCTAGAAGAATTTTTATTAGACAAGGGAACTGATACAGATTTGTATAAGTTTTTAAAAACTGAATTTCCCACACTAGCTACAATAGTAGGTATTCCTAAAGTACACAAGAATGTACTTGATCCGCCTTTTTGCCCCATAATTTCAGGGAGTAAATCCAAAACATTTCCGTATGGTAAGGTTATTGACAACTGGTTGAAATTAATATACAAAAGGATACCCCATATAATTATTAACTCTTGGGACTTAAGTCGATTAAAACCAGAATTATGGAAGGAAGATTTTTTTTTAACCATATATGTCATAGATCTTTTTTCTTGTATTCCTAAGGAAGATGGTATTATTAGGTTCAGTAATAATATTCAGAAACATACACAATTTGTTTGGGATAAAGTAGCACTTATTACAGAATTTATGGACATAGTTTTAAGTCATAAATACATTTATTTCCAAGGAGAATATTATAAACAAACTAGTGGCGTAGCTATATGGGCAGCTTGTGCCCCCATATACGCTAACCTTGTTCTTCTAGATTGGGAAGAGGAGTATTTATTTAAGCACGTACTGTTTAATATGTTAGTTGCTATGTAAGATATTTGGACGACATTTTTATTTTATGGAATGGCACTATAGAGGAAATAGACATTTTTATTAATGACTTAAACATGGCTAATGAGTATCTTACGTTTACCCATAGCTTTAGTAAAGTAGGAATTCCATATTTGGACACTTACATTTATTCAATCCCAGTAGGGTTTAAATCTAAGATCTATAGAAAAGTTACTTTTAGTAATGCCTATCTAGACTATTCAAGTTGCCATCCCATGGGGCAGAAGCGGAGCATTTTTAAAGGACAGCGCATTCATGCAGCACATATGACGTCCGACTATCATGAAATGGTGCAGGAGTTTAAAAAACATTAGTGAGATGTTTAGAAGATGGGGCTACCCCCTCTAGACTCATAAGTGATATCAGTAGTGATATCCAGAAAGAATGGGGCAAAAAATATATACCCTTATTAGGTGTTACAAATTTCAACTCCCCTAGTGGATTGATTGCGAGTGACCCCATTAAGAATTACAAAAGAGCGTGTATAGTACAATATAGAAAACAGAGTAAAGACGAACAAGAAATTATAGGTAAGAATTGGAATATTTTGAGAAGTGACACTATGGTAGCAGAGAAACTAGGGGGAAAGCCATTATTTGTATTTAAGACAGGTTGGAATTTAAAAAACAAATTTGAAGGTGGGCTTGCAGTCAACAATGAGAAGGGTGTGGTAGGGGGTATTAGTAAGTGTGGAAAATGTAACCAATACTTTGCTATACTGGAAGACATGAGCTTAACATTGGGGGATGTCAATCAAACTGAGATTAGATTTAAGAAGGGTAACTGTCGGACCCAACATGTGATATATCTGGCTAAATGCATCAGATGTCCTTGTTACTATGTAGGAAAAACCGACAGATGTGTAAGAAATTGGATTTATGACCACTTTTATTGCATAAGACACGACACAAAAAATGCACTGTATAGACATTTAGTCGGAAGCCCAAGTTGTGATAGTTTTAAGTTTGCCATTTAGAGCATGTAAAATCAAACCCTAGGGATGGAAACAAAGGTAAAACTGGGTAAGAAGGAGATAAAATGGCAGATATTGTTAAATGCAACTGTTTATCCTGGTATTAATGAAAGTATTTCCATTAAACCAGTATTAGAAGCAAAAATAAATTAGTGAAAAAGTATTTACATTAGATGCATATTTTACGAGTAAGTGATTTTATTGGATTTTAGCAGTACTGTATTAGAAGAAATGTATATATAAGTTATTACTGCACTGCGCACTTTAAATGACAATTGACTGCAATTAATCATG